>NC_090192.1:9319036-9469036 GCF_024679245.1 Pseudorasbora parva
TCATCAAAATATCGATTCTTTTGTGTTCCACAGACAAAAGAAAGTCAAAGAGGCCTGAAATTACATCAGAGTGAGGTAATTATGACAACTATGGCAATTTAAGTCATTATAAATTGCTTTATAAGAGGCACAAGCACAGACGTGCTAGAACAAGGCGTGCACGCACACACGCACACACACACACACACAAACACACAAACACACACAAGGAATGAAGAGCCAGTGAAAGATAACAGCATGACATTTGAAGCCGCCCGTGTTGAAAAGCAGGAAGTGGCAGGAAATGAGTATGGGTGCGTGAGTGTTCCCTCTCTCTCAGACAGCATGATAAAAGCCTGCTGAAGTCCAGAGCATCTCTGCCGCAGTGTGTTCTTGGCACCCGAGCTGTCATGCTCAAAAGACCCAAAGCGCTCCACCATGATCAAAGAACATTTTCACGCGCAGAAACCCAATCCCACGTCTCACGCTCATTCCGTCTCTCAGTACACTGTCAGTGCACAGTCAAGCACAGCGCCGCTTTAAAAAATTACAGACATGCTGCTGTGATTTCCCACAAGTCTTTTATTAGTAAATGCACAACATTCTCTCAGATTGCTAGTTCTTACCCACATTATGTGGAATTCTTTTTTCCTGTGTTGATTTTGGAAATCTATGTAATTCACTGAATTAAGGTGACATCCTTCCTCTTTTTAATGTCCTATTTTCCTATTATTTCTTAACAGCCTAAAATGTATGGGTTTTGGCTTTGTGTACCTGCTGATGTGCTCTCTACAGAATTGTGTTATGTGCAATGTCTGCATGCTACTAATGAAACTACTTTTCAATCATTACCTTCAGCAAGTGGGATTCACATCACATATACGCATATTAACATCTTAAAGCATTCACACTGGGAGCGTGATCTGTGTGATGTCACATCCCACAATTCAACCCATTAAAAGAAACGCCTCACTCAAAAAAAACGGCAAAACCGGTGTAAAACCGGCATTTTAAAATGGAAAATAATGGATGAATTCCTGTGCTTTCATCCTGGTCAGGATCACATTTGCCAAAGAAAAAGAGCTTATATTAAACACTTTATAATAAGACTCTTACATAGTTAATGCTTTAGGTACCATAAACTGAAAATTGACTTTAAACTTACTTTATTTTATGACCTTAATATACTTATTTTATAAATAAATAGAAGGTAATGTTAATTTCTGCATATAATACATTTTTAATATTTAACATTTTACCTAGATTAATGATTCCTAACTTTGCATTCACGAGCTCTGACGAGCAGTAGCGCAGCGTCTGCAGCGGGTATAATAGTTAAAAAAATTCTATCTTCAACATTTAAAAGATTTGATGAGGTTAACTTTTACCCTATTGTCTGCACAAATACACAAATTTGCGGCCCCTTTAAATAAAGTTTAAAAAAGACCAAGCATTTAATCTACATCAGAGGGGCTACGATTCTTTCTACAGTGTTGTTGGCAGGGCAGCCAGAGCGAATTTTGAGTGTGAACGCACACTAATGCATAAATCATTGATGTTTTCTACACTGGATGCGACACGACAACACTGCACTATTTTTCAGACATATTTCAAGCACACACACTACTTTCGATGCAAAAGACAAATAGATTTGCGATGACCATTTTGTCATGTCATGTGCTTCTAGCTGTGTAGACACATGTTTGATTGCTCTGTATATTCCCCAGTGCTGCATTGGCTAAATAGTGGGTTTTTATAAACCAACACAGTTCAACATGCACACACAAGAGCACTCCCGTTCAAAACTAAGTTCACATTCAAACCAATTAAATTAAGCCTTTTTGAGCATTAGAGACTTATTTCAAAAACATTAAAACAAGTCTCACCGACTCCAAACTTTTAACTAGAAGTGTACACACAAAAACTAGAGTAGCAGACAGAACAAAAAACATCACTCTAGGCTTTATATGTTGATAAAAAAAAATCCCTATTTTCTCTAATGCAAAATGGAAGCTCTAGACACTGTGACATTTCATTTAATGGAGCGTTCCTCTTCTGTTCTGCCTGTTTTGCATAATAACTTAAACCATGCATTCAAATTGCTCCGCTCTGATAGGGTCAGGTAGCAGCTCGGCAGCTGTGATCGCATTCACGCAATTAACGTTTCGGCAAATGCTCAGGCATAAACCTCAGCAAACGCTGCCTTATCTCCTGCTTTAAGGTCATGAAGATGAAATATGGTGCCAATTATGTGTCAACCCAGAAAAGCACTGTGCGCCAAGATGGAAGAATTTCACCGGTGAAGATTTTTATCAGCTAGCTTGTATGATTCCTGATCAATAGGATAGTGTAATCTTCAGCACAGTAAAGGCAGACTGTTTGGATCAGGTTTGGAGATAGACAGGTGAATGCTCCAAGAAGATTCCTTTTAGTGCAGGGACTTCAAGTCTGTTGCCAGCTGCCCAAGAGACCATGTGGCAAACCTGTATTCAGATATCCTAACAAGCATTTAATTTCATCAGCATTTTAAGTGTTGAGGGATATTGAGCTTCACTCTCTTGATCTCTCTTGACATATTGTAGGAAACAACAGGGCCCTTCTCTTTGCTACATTTTGATTGGATCTTGGTGGACTAACACAAACAAATGTCCAACACCATCAGATGAGGATGCTAGGACAACTGACAGACATGTCAAGTGCTGGAAGGACAGGACTTCTTATTGGTCCACAGGAAGTTTCTGCTCTTCACCTGTCTTGAGACTTATCCTTAAGGTTTAAGCCAACTGCCATAAAAATTCCTAGGAGAACCGTGGCTGAAACAAAGAGTGTTTAAAATAATCCATCCAAACCCATTTATAACCATGTTGGGAAACCTTAAAATTGATGTACACTACAAAAAACTACAGCACATCCATGTCATACTTGTTCAGAGAAATAAATTCTCTCAATGACAGCTACAGTATTTGTAGCGCAACAAACTAAGCTTTTAATGTACAAATTAATGTATGCACGACAGTTTGAGCTTTTCCCATTTTGTTTTGACTCTATCTGTTCAGAACATTGCCAAATGTATTCTGGTGGTGTTTTGGAAAGTGAGAAATGCATTGGTAAAACTCTAAAGACACTGTAAAGATTTCCACTGGGGAAAGAAGGGTGGGTCACACGGTGTGTGTTGCCTCTAATGCCAGCAGCCAATCATAGCATTGGAATGGAGAAGCACTGCATTGCAATCTCCTTCTCATCGCAAAGGGATAAGTGTACCCTTTCAACAGACACTCCTTGTTCTGAGTCTCCCATCTGGTGAGACACAAACAAGTCAAGGTCTGAGTCTCAGTCCTGTAAAGGTGAGACATTATCAGATACAACGTTTTGAGTCTTTGGCCTGTAAAGTGAGGCAGCCACGGATATGACCACTTCCTAAACCTCTAGTCTGAGGGGAAAGAGACTACGTTCAGAGTCTTTCTTCGTCCAGTGAGACAATAACAGATGCAGCACGCTCCGAGTCTCCATGCCAAAGAGACAAAAGCAGATTCACTTAGTCTGAGTCTCTAGCGAGAGAGGCAGAATACAAATAGACATTTGCAACAAGGTTAAGCTCCGGCAAGTAAACCTTCACTTCAAGGTACCTTTGTCTGCATGTTCCAGATTGTTAAGGACCTTCTGCATCTATACATCAGGGCTTCATCTGTGTATTGCAGAATTTAAGGCCAGAATTTTTGGAGCTCCAAGAGATCAGCATCCCACAGAGACTTATATTCAAGGCTTATGAAACAGATTCCAGTTCCTTTCCCTACAACATTATTAACCAGCACAACCAGTGGAAGACTTCACCATCATCAGACTACTGAGCGGAATGTAAATATCACTTTACCAAACCTCATTCCAGAGACCTTGGCATTGTTATATATTATCAGAATACATTTCATAAATGTATCTTTCCTTAAGATAAGTAACTGCCATAGCCACACCCAATTGAATCACTTTTTTTTTTAAATCTATCGTGAGCACTTTACTCCTTCATCATTCATGGCATTCATTAAGTAGTTGTGTCGATTACTCTTGTCCATGTATCTGTTAATAACATTTATTTTACAACACTTGTGTCTTCCTTGTGTTGATAATACAGAAGAGTCTCAACAAATTACCAATATCTCACAAATCCTTCAGATTGGTCAGATGACAAACTCCCTTCAATTTACATATTTGTATCTTTACAACAAACATCTTCAATTGTCTGCCATAATACCAAAGACTCCATCTGCCACTGCCTCTGATTAACACAGCAGATATTTTGAGAACATTAGGCTGCTTGCAAAAACAGGAATTAGACACTGTGAGCAGGCAACATTAGTTGCGTGTACATGGACCCTAATAATCTGATTGTGATCAGACTAGTAGCACAGCTGGAATAAAAAAGTTACACGTAACCATGTCCAATCAGATTGAATTGATCAAATACGATACACGTTTTAATTTGGATTGTAAGAGGTTGTTTAAACCTTTTCTAACACCTTCGAAAGTACATGTATACACTTGATCGCATTGAAAACAGAATCTGGACTTTTCTGTGCATGTGCAATGGCATAGAAATTGAGTAATTATGTATGATTGTGTTGTTGATGAATATAATTTTTTAACATGCACACACAAAAAAAAAAGATTTCCCACTACATTTATGAAAATCAAGCCGTTTTATTTATTATTCTTTAAATGTAACAATTTATTAAAAGTTTACTTAAATAAAAACTATACTTAAATATATAAATGCATACAAAACACAATTAACTAAAATTCACAGTAAAAGCTAAAGCCACGAAACCCAACTACAACAGGCCTAATTTAACACTAAATAACAGCACTAATAGTGATATTACAGCACTAACAACAGCAAAGTAGTCTTGGTCTGCTACACACCAGCTTCACTTCAGTATTATTTTATTTTGCATTAATAACCATATTGACCATATTCTCTGGCTTAGAACGCATCGCCTTCTGTCAGCGTGTCGTGCTTCTCACATCACATGACACACAGCAGCCGCAATAGCGCTGTATGACAGCTCAGAGCTCAGCTGTATCGGTTTATTTAGTTTTTTCTTTTTTATTCAAAATATTCACAAACTTGTTACCCATGTCATGAGCTATTTAATATTCTGATTTTCAAATATGTGTAAGTGTAAGTGTTTTGTCATAATGATCATGTTAGTTGATCTATAACGCGTGAAGGGCGCCGCCAATGTTAGTATGCGCCTTCGGAGAATGAGATCTATCGGATTTACATCACGTAACTTCATCCTCGCCTCACAAAACACATGAAAGTAAGTGACCGTTGAACTCAGAGAAGAATAGAGTAAATGATATAGAAACTTATATAATGTGTGTCTGATATGAATAAAGCACAGTCAAATTATAACTGTCAGAAAGGATTGTTATTGGCACTTCCATAGACATCAGCGTGTTTTGCTGCTACTTATGTGCAATTAAATGTCTGAAACCTAAAATAAATATGATGTGGTTAAAAAACACTGAATCGTTGTGATATGTGACGAGCGCTGAGCGCGTGCGTCTGTCTCTTGCTCGGCATCAGCCAAAGCGTGTAAGATTGTTTGATGTCACCGAAATGAGCAACCGAAATCTGCATTCTGATTCGGTCCAGTACATACTGGTTGTATAGGTCCCGGTGCTATATTAGCACTGGGTTTCAGTACCCAACCCTAATTGTGATGTAAATGTGCAATAAAAAATCTGGTCCATTTGTTACTGTACTCCAAAAAGTTTGCAAAATAAACTTGAGCTATTGATTGTACATCATTTCCTTTCCTTTCTCAGTCATAACGCAGCACACGCTCCATCTCCAAAAAACAGTCCATCTGACTTTCTTCATTTTGAGGACAAAAAAAAAAAGGCTCAAGCAGAAGAATTGATCTGTGAGTGGCATCGCTGGAAGCTTTGGCTGGTTTGTGAGATTTATCTGACATTCATCCGATTGTCAATAGGCCTTTGTTTTCCTCCTCTCGCTCTTTTTTGCATCAGTACTGCAAATCACAAAACAAATCAGACAAACATCACCACAGGCAAATGACCATGTCAATGCTATAAAGGCCACACACGTCCACAACATGGAGACCTTAAAACACTGCATCACCTTTGTCTATAGGAAAAATGATACAAATCAACCAATAATCCTTTAAACTCAAATGATATCAAACATATAGCATATCTGTCCATGTCAATGTACCAATGTTTGTTGCACTGTTACTCAGGGAAAGAAACAGCATTTGCTGTGAGCTAGCAGTGTTTTGAATGTAATGTAATGTAATGTAATACAATGAACTGTAGAACTGTAGTTCACTTGAAAGACATCATATTTCAGACCTGTTCTAATGTCACACAAACACATCTATTTCTCTTTGTTAAGTGTGATTATCTTCATCAGCATCTGCAGAACAACCTAAACTAGCAGACCGGCACATGCCAATATCAAATAATCCACTTGTAGCCGATAGAATCCAAATACGAGCAAAATCATGGTTTGTAAGACACATAACATGGCCTAGAAGGTACTGAGAACATATTAACTTCAGCAACACTAAATATGCTGTGATGAGTGCATGTGTATATTAACACTCATAAAAAATGCATAGCATAATCGGCATAGCAGTGAACTCTTTTTAAGGAGCTTGTCAACAGTGCGACAGGCAGGCACTGAATGCACAGCAGACACATAAAATGAAATCACTCTCGTATGGTTGCTGAGAAGACATAGGCACAAAAATAACAGCCAATGAGCCATCGCAGTCTGTCACTGTGCACTGCTTCTAAAATAAGGCACAAAGACACTATTTACACACTCACTGCTGCGGTGACACTCCAGTGACTTATTACACAATTCACACGCTCCACATCTGTTGAATGGCCTTAGAGATTCATTCCTCATTATAAAGTTTTACACAGAGAAATGGCAAAATGAAAATGTGTTTAAAATTATGTTCTCTCTCAACACCAAACATATCTGTGGTTTTATTTGATATGGAGAGGCTTCACCTTGAAATCACATGCCCAACACATCATTAGAAACTCATGCTTTTGGACCCTTTTGCATGTGAAACAGATTAAAGTTGACTGTGAATACAACTCTAATGTACTGTGTAAACATATTCCAAAAAAGTATGGAGACTAATATGTAACATTACAAAAGGGTTTTAAAGGGACAGATCAACCCCCCAAAAAATAAACATCTGTCATCATTTTTACACATTGGAAATTTACGGTCACCAAAACTTTTTGGTTAACACTTCTTGTTAGTACTATGTGTCCATTACTGTTTTTTGTTTTGTTTTGTTATTTGTTTTATTATGCGCTTCACCCTGAAATTGTTTGGCTGAAATCTCAAGAGCCTATGACTGGTTTATTATCTGAGGACATGACACCCTGAATAGTATTCTGAGTTAATTTACCCAAATGTAATTATTTCCATCGTATGCAACAGGATTTTCATTTTTGGGTGAACTATCCCTTTAAGTAAAAAAAAAAATGTTCATGTTATTTTTGGCAAATGTATGTCAACTGATGCATAGAGCCAAGTCCTTGCTTTACAATTTTTCACTTCTGCCACAATATGAAAAAAAAAGATCTTTCGGTTTCATCACAACTTTAAGAAAAGCCCATATCAGTCAAACATATTAGTCTAAAATGTACAGTATCACAAAAGACTAAAACAAAAGACTTTGTAGACTACTACAAAGTGTAGAATATGCCCCCATAAAACATACATTAGAGGAGCGTGATGATAGAGCAGAGTATCCACAAAATAACTCTCTAAAGGTAGCAGCTAAGAGGAAGACACTGAAACAAAGGGACAACTGTCTGTCAACAGGCCCACTTGTTGCTCACTGGAATTGGCCAGATAAAAGGGAGATTGTGGTTGCCTTGCCTCATGATATCAATTTGTGTGTGTTCTTTCAAGCTGGGCTTGTAAAAATAGTGGCGCCTTTGTGAGAGGCAGTGAAGCGTTATGGATGGCTCTAATGTGAACGGGGCTGTCCGGAACTTCTAGGTTTTGAACCCAGATATCTACATGGCTTTTAAAAGTTGTAACCTAAACATTCTGTGAGTCACCCATCTCTACTTCTGAACTTGTGTTAGTGGTGATTTTTAAATTCACTTCACTTCCTCCATTGCTTTTAGCTATGAATTCTATGTAAAGTTAGTTTTATTAAAAGTGGTACAATGGTTTAAATCTATCAAACACTGCTACGATCTTCCACAGTGTGAATGTCTTGGGTGGAGAGCTTGATCTCCTGAGAGCCTCCGGCTACGGACAGTCTCTCCACAAACTATGATGGATAATTATATCATCAACTATTGTCAAAAAGCCCTTGGAGGACTGCCTACAAAATACTCAAACAATTAACGGCTCATTTTATCGATAGCTGGATTTTTAAAGCAATTAAGCTTAGAAAATTCCTTTGTGAATTAATCAAAATCTCACTCATAATACTGAATTTGAGAAAAGAGAGGTATTCCAGAGAGAGAGAGAGAGCGAGAGAGAGAGAGAGAGAGAGAGAGAGAGAGAGAGAGAGAGAGAGAGAAAGAGAGAGAGAGAGAGAGAGAGAGAGAGAGAGAGAGAGAGAGAGATGAGAGAGAGAGAGAGAGAGAGAGAGAGAGAGAGAGAGAGAGAGAGAGAGAGAGAGCTTTAAAATCAAAGCCAGCTGGAATATGCAAATGACAGTTTTATAATCAGCAGTGCTGTGGTGCTGATAGGGTTTCGCTGAGTATACAATCGCAGTCGAGCAAACTTCCTGAGGGAACACTGTCCCCACCACCAAACAACAGCCAGTTTTTCTTGTCTCAGACTGGAAACGGTTTATTACATGAATATTTCAAAAGGCCCATTTCTATTCTTGGCAAGCTGCAACCTCGTTGACTCATTCTAATGCTATGAAGTATGTATTTCAAGTTATCTATGCCACAAACTAGAATGAAACAAGCTTCATAGATCACAGCAAAAGCATTCTGGTTTTGTTACTGTCTGGGTGAAGAAGAAAACTGTAAACTAGTCTCTCAACCAATGATGGCATGTCCTAAAACTGGACAGCATTTCTTCTTTGGGAAAGCTATTATGTGATGGAAACTAAATTGTGTTTACAAGGTATTCTGTCTATTTTGCTTTATGCAAGTTACTTCTGTGAAATGATCCATATTAACTACTGGATGAACAGAAATTTTGATCACTTAATGTTTGAACGATGTGGACCAGACTTTATGTTGTTAGTCAGACGTATGGCTACAGGGGACTAACCCTGGCGTTGTGAATAGCGGAGTCTTACAAGAACGACAGAAGCCGGGTCATGCATTCAGTTCTTTCACAATCGTATTTTTCTCCCATTGGCTGAGGAAAAGGCTGCGTCTGTAACCACTCTCTCTCTCATGCTGCGGTCGCTGTCAAACCAATCATCCCCAACCTCCTCCCGCCGAAAATGAGGTCACACGGAAAAAACGAAAAGTAAAGCTATAAATAATACACAGCTACCGCAGTGAGTGCATTCTGAGAACAAGATATTTTCAGGGCACCATCTCTGCACAGAAATAAAATTCTTTAGGCAGATGAAAACATCTGTTTTGTTTTCCCAAAAGCACTTTAGATTTTCAGTGCATCTGTTGTTGCATAAGACAACAGAATCTAAAACTATTTCGGTATGAATATGTATAGAACCAAATCAAAATTGACCTTCTCTAGTTTCTTATAATACTAATTCCAGGTCTTATCATGCCAAATCCATCACTGCACAATACAAAAATGTCTTACACTTTAATAAATAACCTTGCATCAAAACTTGCTCCACCTCTAAATCAACTTTTCCACTGACTTCACCTGAAGTACATACAGTGTATAGCTATTAAAACATTGTTTCAGTACATTAACTTTCAGGTCTGACTCAATTCTGGCATGAAATGGGCACTTTTCAATACATATCTGATGCATAATGTCATGTTTTACATCATGTTTCACTTAAAAAAGTCACATTCCAAACGTGAACCATACCTTGGCTTTGCTAGACAGGAAATATGTACACTTGAGCAAGGTCTATAAATGTTTAAGAACACATAAAACAAAAAGTCCTGAAACAAGACATTCAATGAAAAATGAAGGACAGGACAAGGCAATAAACTGAATGACAAAATTAAGAATTCCACACCACAATGGAGTTAGACCTGAATGTGAGTTTGCTAAAACAAATGCCTAAATAGCTATTTGGCTATTAGGTAATATTAATAATACTCAGTATCTAGGAGACGGCAGAGGATAAAGAAAGACTTTCAGAGATGAATAAATAATTGATGAAAAACTACACACAAACATTGTTTTCTTAGGAATAACATGCAGTGATGAATTGCATACAATAGGACCAGAAACATGTAATAAGAGCATAAACACTGTACATTTTTACTTTAAATAATGTTTTAACAAAACCAAAAAAGAAAATACTTTATTCCACACATCAAAACCAAAATAAGACAGAAGATAATCACAACACATTATTTTCTGCAAAAATAAGCCCTTTAATTTGAAAGTCTCATTGATTTCAGCTTGTTTTTCCACTTTCTCTCTCTTTTAAAGCTGCTCAGCTCTAACATGAAAGGCTCAGAATGAGGACAGAACAGCCTGCCAAATAACATTTTTCTGAAGCTGGAGGCATGCGGCCAAAAAGAAATCTGTAAAGAAAGAGGAAGGGCAAGCGTGCATTACATTTATTATAAGACGGGCACACTGCTCGCTGCTCTCTCTCTGAACACGGGCCGGCACTATAAATTCATGTCTTTAGATTGGAGACGCAGTGGTTTGAGTGCACTGCAGTCTGATCAAATGAACAGGGAGGAGGGCAGTGGTGGGGTGGCCTTGACCTTCATCAGGTCAGTCGGTCTATAGATCTAGCAGCTTCAGCATGTATGATGTAATATCTGGCAGAGAGACAAAATAAATGACCCCTAACCCAGAAAGAAGTGTTGTTTACAGGCTAACGTGCAGCTGCAGCGCTGACTGGCCGAGCTGTGTTTACATTACCTTACCTTTATTCACATCTCAGTTAATCTGTGTCACAAGCAACAGCAAACCTTTTAAGCCGACATGAATTTAAAATTGACCCCATTTACTTTCTTAATGAATGATGCTGATCTTATGAAGAATTTTACAAAGAAAAGAAAATAGGCTTTGTATTCCTAATCTCTCATCAAAAACTTTCTCCATCACCTCTGAAACAACTTTCTTTTCTGATGACATCATTTAGGCCACATATGCTATTTGATTCTTTGTTGAGTAAATAAAGTCCTACGCTTTAAATAATCGTTATTTTAACATGCTACAGTAAGTTTCATATATGGTGAAAAATTCAATACTGTTACATTTAAAAATTTTGGAAGTGAAAAAGAATTCCTTGCTGTGCACTTTCGCATTTTATGTATTTGCATTGAAATAGCAATATTTCTAATACACTATACTATATTTGTTTTCTTTTCAGTTATGTACATTAGGGTAACATCTAGTTACATCTATTGTTACATTTATGTTTATTGAATTTCTTTAGTGTCATGTGTGTTACCATGATGGCAGCTTTTATATATTATATATTTTTATATACAATTTCTCAGTTTGTGGAAAAGCTGCTTGTGATGATCTTTGATTCATCATGATTCATCACCACATGTTTTTGTTGGATGTCGGTGTATTGCAAAGACTCAAAACTGACATTAGTACTTCAATAGCTTTATTTATTTACTTTATATCTTGATATATTTAAAAAGAGTTAAGCTAAAGCTGTAAAACCTAAAATGTTGCTAGCTTAAATTTCTGGCAACCACAGCTGCCACTTGTTTTACAGTAAAATTCAGATTTCGGAACCAAATAATATAATATGAACACAGTCTAGCGGGGTTAGGGGTGGGGGTGGCAATCAAACTCGAGTTCAGTCCAGGAAATCAAACCAAGTGTGAAACCAACCTTAAATATCCAGATTCACACAGACAGTTTCTCATTACAGAAATAAATCTGGTTGACAGTTCACTAGTATTCCTGATCAGAGCATGTTACTCTGCCTCTCTTGACTCACCTTGTTGCAAAGAGCACCAATCCTGCTGTATCCTGACTCATAGATGCACCAGATTCACACCAGCGATTCTCTTATTTCCTGATCTCAGCGTGTTGGTACAGCACAGTGCTAGTTTGTTATGATTGCATCTGCAGGAGAAATCTGTAACTCCGAAGTGGCCTGTACCATGTAATAAGCAGACATGTGTCTGGACAGCAAAGTCCTGCTTCATTAGATGAAAGAACAAGGAAGTTGTGATGTAATATCACTGGTTACATCACTGGCTTCCACTTGCATAATAGGGTGCCACAACAGGGCAGAGTGGCCTTGATTTAATACTGACCCAAACACCTGCGTACCACTGAACTTAAGAACATGCTTATTACCTGACCGCCTACCTGTGTAGAAATAGCACAGCCGCTGAACTTAGGTTACACTGCAAACCTCAGCTGATAAGCTTCTAATCTGCTATTCTTTATCTTAAACATGACTGATTTAAAGAGTTACAACTCCACTAGGCCGAACTACAGCAATTATGCATTGAGAAATAATTCACCTATAAATTACATTTCTGGCATTATTTAACTTGTCTGCATGTTATTCTTTCACATGATCTGCGATTATATATTGTTATGTTTTTTATATTTGTATTTTTATCTTGTAACTTAGTTTATATTACCTGCCTAGGGACTATGGATGTAAATTAGCTGTAAATGATGTTGCTACCACATCGTTTCCTTCCCTTTGCCTCTCTATTAATGTGCTTGGACACAGAGCTCTGTGAACAGCCAGCCGTCTTGCTATGACCTTTTGTGTCTTGCCCTCCTTGTGCAAGGTGTCAGTGGTCGTGTTTCAGACTAATGTCAAGTCAGCAGTCTTCCCCGTGATTGTGTAGCCTACAGAACTAGGCTGAGAGACTATTTAAAGGTCTTGCAGGTGTTTTGCGTTAATTAGCTGATTAGAGTTTGGCACCAGATGTCTTCAGTACTGAACCTTTTCACAATATTCTAATTTTCTGAGATACTGAATTTGGGATTTTCCTTAGTTGTCAGTTTTAATCTTCAAAATTAAAAGAAATAAACATTTGAAATACATCAGTCTGTGTGTAATGAATGAATATAATGTATAATTTTCACTTTTTGAATGGAATTAGTGAAATAAATCAACTTTTGATAATATTCTAATTATATGACCAGCACCTGTATTTGGAGATTGACAGTACTTGGTCACCATTTGTTTGTATAGAAAGAAAAAAGAGGCATTAGGGTGTGAAAATGATGACAGAATTATAATTTTTGTGTAAACTATGCCTTTAAATAGTTGCGTGGGACACGTGAGGAGGCGCATGCAGTCAATTCTGGGTCGCAGCAGTGCGATGTGGCCTGTTTCCGAGCAGGTGTGTGAACGTATTTATTTCTCTGGCTCATCTGTCACCAGCTATGTCTTTCTCGGCTGATAATCCTCTCTTCCCATTTCCCTCCACGCCAAGAGCGCGCTGCACAGATTTGAAGCGTGTGACATTAATAAGAAAGTCTCTTTTTCATAAAAGGACTCCAGCAGAGATGAGCTTGTGGGGCTTAGCAGAGGCGTGTGTATGGCACATGTGCACAAGAGACAGAATAAGCAGCAGGACAGGCAGAGAATGGTAGAGCCCTGCTATGTATGCCTATCAGTCAGTGACCTTCTATGGGGCAGAGGTGTAGGTTTGTGTGTGTGCGTGCGTGCGCGCGTGTGTGTGTGTAAAACATTCAGTTAAATGCTCAGGAGTCATAAGCTGCATATCTGCTGCATCTATATTGATGCTAATAATGTGATCTATTAACTGTGCAGTTCATTTTCACAAGCTGTGTTTCTGGCAGCATTACACTGTGTCCTAATCAGGCGCAACGTGATAAGATTGCAGCAACAAGCAATTTGTCTCTTCACACTGAACATAAAAATACTGCGTGATGAGACACAATCAATCAAAACCCAGAGCCAATCAACTATTTTCTCTGATTGCTTCTCCTGTCCGCATCATTAATGTTTTTCTCTCGTGGAATTTTAAGGGGTTTTTCATAGGGATGTGCGCAACAACACATTTTGTAACTGGCTAGGCGACTAGTCTAACCCCGGCATCCGGAGACAGTCTGTAACTTTATATGCGATCCATTTGAAAGGACACTTAATCTATAAATAGTCAAATCCCATATGCTGCTAAAAATGGATCGCATGTGATATGCTTGCCTTGCATTGTGATCATTGTATTAAGCTTGAGCGTTTACTTAAAGGTGTCATGAACTGGCTTTTTTTTTTTCTCATCGCCCCAGTGATTGATTGGACTATTATTTTTATATTACACATAGCCCGCAAGATCGGACGGTATAAGCGCGAACCGCGCACATACACGTTTGGCGCGCGCACAACCCTTCAGATATCAACTCGAGAGAGAGAATAGCAAAACAAGAACGGGATATAATGAGATTCATCAGCCTGCAGGGCTTTGCGAGCCGTGGCCCATACGTGTCTGAGTCCAGCGTGCTAAAGGTATGCTCTGTTAGACAAGTACACATAAGCAAAACGATCTATAACAATGCAACACAATTAAAAAAGCGTTTTACTCACATCGGTGTGTTGCACCATTCCTCCTGTCGGATCCAAATCCAGCATCGACCGGAGACTTGTTTACAAACGATCCTGCTGTGAAATAGTGAACACCACTGTCTACCCCCACGTAAGCTGGAACTTAATTAAAAATAAAGTTCAACCACTCATTCCTAATATTAGGGTCTGAAGGAAGCTTGTGCAGCGACTGTGTTCTTCCACAACCAGGAATAGCGCAATATCTTAATCTTCCTCGACATGTTTATTGTTGTTGGCTAGCACAAGCCCTCCATGAGTCGGTGGGCGGGCTACTGGATTAGACACGCTGTAGATTCTGTAGAGGCGTGTTTCGTCTCGCACTGACGTAGCACAGGACCGTTTGCTGAGCCTGGTGTCTAGAAAAGCTTTGACTAACAAGGAAGTTTTCAGTTCTGAAATTTAGAGGATATTCTTATATTACCATGACCTTTTATATATCAAAAGCTCAAGGAAAAGTTGATTCCTTAATTCATCACCCTTCAGACTAAATGATTTTCAAACTCGTCGGATCACTCCACAACTAACTGGGGTAGCATTCAGTCACTGCTGTGTTCACACTGCATGATGGATCGGCGACAGGGGGTTTCACACTGCATGACTGTACAAGAGGAAGAATCGCCGACAACTGTCTTGTCCGCAAACTACGTTTGACAATAAAACACACGTGCAACGTTTTCAAAATAATATATTAATTTCGGGATGTAAAATGAACATGACATTTTAAAAGCAGCCTTTGTAAAAAAATAAAAATAAAAATATGAAGCAAAACATTACATATGCAAAAAAATTATTGCAAAGGACTATTATTGTCCATTCGACTAGCAGCAGCACTATCATTTAACCAATTTGTTTTGCACATCTCACATATTATAATATCCAAAATTTGCTACATTATTGTCTATATTTAATACTTAACACACAAGGAAAGGTACATCAAATTTCACTGTATGTACGACTACATAACATGATGTAGCTGAATCCAAGCAAATGGCAAAATGGGGTGCCTGTGTCATTTATTACAGTCACGGCTGATGTGAGGACAACAACAACAACAACAACAACAACAACAAAAAATAGAGTAAAAAGGAAGAGATGCCTTGTATCATGCTGTGCCAGGCAATTTTGATTTCCCACACATTTATGTTTCATGGAGCAGTGTTTATGGATACCTGAACAGAAAGTTTTCTTCTGCACTGAACTTTGCTATTCCTGTTCTGGAAGTCAGTTTGAGCTACACACTGCTGTCAGCACAGAGATAGTGGAATGAGAAAGCAAAAGATGAGAAAAGAGCTCTGCCGCAAAGCTTAGCGCACTGCCCGCCACCACACGGCAGACAGTGAAAGACAAAAGATAGATGAGCTTGTTTAGTCTCAACAGTTGCACTGACCTAATATGCTCCTGCCAAGCAAAAAAAAAAAATTATTAATTTCAATTTGTATTTAAATAAACAACTTTCATTGCAATGTACAAGCCTATTCTACAAATGCATGGCATTTTTGAACATTACACATTGACAAACGGATGAAAAGACTTTCTGTTCTTGTCTAGTCATCTATAATCTGTCTGGATTGTCTCTCAGTTTGTTTGTTGTATAGTGTTTAATATTGCATCTTGTACTGTTTTCAATTGGTAACAATTATTCATTCAGCCATACAATGCATTACAAGTTGCATTACAAGGCATAATTTATACATTATATGGAATACTATAGTGTTGCCAATATCTTTTATCCTTCTGCCAGAATTCTGTAGACAAGACACGGTAATTTAAGTATAACATATTTTCTGTTTTCCTATATTAAGAGGTTATGTTTTGTTACTCTTACAATGTTTTAAATATAAATTCAAACGAAAACCATAGCAGCAGACATTGCATGACAAGGGTGCAAAGACTATGAAGCCTGCGTTTTAAAGAGGCCTATAGGACAATAAGTAGTACAAACGTTCATGTCCTGTGTGTAAATACTACTATCTATGACCTTTACACAGCTCATTCCCACGCAACACATATCTTTCAATCATGCTAAAGCACTAGATTGCATTACCCTGAGTGAAAACACTGTGGGCCTCAGTAGACCATTTGACCATACAGGAACACAATGGAAACATGTCCCTTGAAACGCTAAATTGCTAATATGGTGAAGTCATTCTTAAAACACACCATCTGTCCTTAGTGAACACCCTCAAACTCAACCTCCAGTACATCAGAGGTGAAGTGGACCTCGTTTTTAGCCACAAACCTACAGCTGTATTTCCCATGTGTTACGGTGCGTTCACACAGAGCATGTTCTTTCGCTCCATCTGAATTATATTTCAGTTTTTGGTCTATTGTAAACATAAACTTCAGATGGACATCTTAGGCAGTTGCATCACTATCAGGCCTTACAGGCCTCTTTAAAATGCAGTCTTTGCATCCTTGTCATGCAATGTCTGTTCCTGTGGTTTTCTTTTGAATATACATTAAAAACATAGTACAAATAACAAAACACAACCTCTTAATATATGAAAACAAAACAAAAAAACATTATAATTCAATTATTGTATCTTGTATACATAATTCTGGCAGAAGAATAAAAGATATTGGTAACACTTTACCGTAAGCCTTTATATATAAATCAGAATCAGCATATATATAATCAGTATGTCAGCATCGCACTGCATCAGCATATTGGTTTTTGGAAGTGAAGTGGTCTTTTCCTGAAGCACTAGTGTCACCAAAAAAATAAAACATAATAATAAACAGGTTTTTACACACCTCCTATCTGCCATTAGTAGGAACAAAATATAAAGTCCCATATATCTGGATACAGTGTTGGCCAAAATTATTAGAACACTTGGCAGCTGGCGTCATCATATTGGGCCTGGATTTTCTTTCAAGAGGTCAATGACCCAAAACATACTTCTAACTACTGCCAGAACTACCTGCAATGGAAAGAATAATCTGGAACATTGAAAATTATCATTAAAAAAATAAAAATAAAAACCTATCTCTATTTCTCTTTTCTTCTTCCCTTTTTCTGTTTTTTGCTACTCTTGAGTAGTATACAAATCTTGGTATTTAGGGCACTTTTTGCGTTTCTTTGCCTCTTCTTGGCGGATTGCTTCCACTACTCCTGAGTTGTAAGTCGCTTTGGATAAAAGCGTCTGCTAAATGCATAAATGTAAATGTAAATGTAAATGATGCACTGGCCCTCTCAAACCTGGACCTCAACCCCACTCAAGCCCATTCGGGGCGAGTTGGAAAATAAACTGGACAGATCTTTTGTACATTCAAAGGAAAGCCTTTAGCTTCAGTTGCAGAAGGCATGGGATACCGTTAGTGTTGAAGTTCTCAGAGGAAATATATTGACATTATGCCAGAGAGATGTGCTGCTGTAATTGCTGCAAAAGGTTGACATACCAAATATTAAAGTTAAAAGTGGATAAAACAGTACAACTCACTTAATCTTATACTTGATGGCCAGAGCAACCATCTGCATGTTTCATGAACATTATGAAGTAAAATTATGTTTTGAAGGCAAAGAAGGTAAATATTTTCAGAACTGTCAGGTGTTCTAATCATTTTGTATATAATCCACTGTATACTCACATAGGCTGATATATACTATAGAGCAAATCTATTGGATTGTTTATATCATTGCAAAAAAGTAAACCATTTATCAGCCTAATCTGTTAAATGCGACAGTAAAGCATTAAGACATGAAGAAATTACAAACATTAACATCATGATTTTCTGTAAATCTGCTTAAAAACAATGTGTATTGTGAAAAGCACTAAAAATACTTTAGAAAATCAACTATTTTAACAATCATTTATATGCCTTGTATAAATACCTTGTGTATTTTTCAATTCATATTTTTATGTAAAGTGCTTTGAGATGTAACATTTAAAGCCGCTATATAAAATAAAGTTTATTATTACTACACTTCACCTGTAAGACTGCCTAAAAAATTAGCTTTTAAAAGCACATCCTGTTCCATTCCATCATGCTCCATCTAGCTAGAGCACAAGAATATGTCCTGTGTGAACATCCCCATTCACAGTCGCTGGATAAACTCTCTCTCTCTCTGAGGCTTCAAGCAAGTCAGGATTGTGTAAACGGAAGTCACTCTATAAATAAATGGGAGATGATGTATTAGAGACCACCACAAAACTGTACCTCCCACTGTGAAGATGCAGGTCTGACCCCACACACTAAATCCTCTCATTAATGTCCTTCCTGCAGTCACACACTAATAGCCGGTCTAATAAAAAGATGAGAGTGATATGCAGCGTGCCCTCAGAATGACACATTATGCGACACATATGCACACACATGAGAGCAGAGACAACACACAGGTAAGCCACAGAGGTCTCACTTCCTGCCACACAGCTGCTGTCGATGCGGGGGTGCTTCCTCTGGCATCACAAGAAAGACGACAGAGAGAGAGAAACAGTACTATTATGACAGGAAGCAGCCCTTGGGGTTTTTAAGGGCGACTCAATGAAGGGTCACTGTAGCTCAACAATAAGGTTATTTTTTCTGCTGGCCCAGACAGGCCTATAGTTAAGATTTTATCCTGCTGACATTTTCAATAGTTACACCAAAATTAATATTATTTATTTTTTTATCACTGTATTTTCATATGTGTCAGGGGAAAAAAACATAGATCTGGACATTAAGCTCCTATAATGTAGCTCCAAGACTATACATTCAAAACACTTTTAATGGAAAATTAAGTAATGGGTCAGTGAAAGAATATATATTTTTGAGACAAATTAACAGTTATATTCAGCAAGGATGTATTAAATTGATCAATAGTGACAGTACATGCATGTATAATATTACAAAAGATTTTTTAAAAAAAAGGCTGTTCTTTTGAGGGGGGAAATACCACATTACAAAAAATAATAAGCAGCACATAAATTACATTTGTGACCCGTGCTGGCAATGAGATGCAATGAGCAAATTTTCCTATTAAAAAACCTTCACAATGATATATGATTTGTTTTAATTACCTGAGTTGCACCTGTTTTAAATCGAATAGTCAGCAAAGTCAATTTAGAGAATTGAAAAATCAAGTTAAGTTTTTCTGAAGGCTCCAAAACAAAATCACCTAGCAACCATTTAAATAACACCAAATTTGGCACATAGTACTAAAGCACTATTCGCACAGGATTAGTATTATCTAGGGACCTCTGTGATTTAGAAATTACTCTCCCACATCTGTGTTTTGCGTGGCGCATTCGCACGGGATAAGCAAAGCCTGTGATTTTACTCAAATTTACTGACTTCTACCGGACATGATGTCAAGACTTCTAAATGTTTTTTCGTTATAGATATAGCTGTATGAAGTCATAAACAGGCATCGATATCGTTTCGATTATTTTATAGTAATAAACATAATTTCGTTCAGTTAGAGAACAAAAACTACAGTTAAAAACTGACCTGAGCACAGACAGCAGGAGTCAGATTTCATTTATCACGAGTGAGAAGCTGACAATATACGGCAGAAAATTCAGTTTCAAAGCTAAATTTAAAAGTGCCCATTTAAGCGAGCTTGTCATTGTACTGTTCTGTTGTTATGTTTTTCATTAACAATAGTATTGATGTTAATATTAAACACACCATTCAATCAGTTTACTCCCAAATTGATACTCATTCTAAAGTGTATGTATACTTCATTAAGCCTGTTTATGAAAGGAACAGTGTACATCTATACAAACTATTGATTTTAAACATACAAAAAAATTCACACTACAGTTACCTATTCTGTTCATAGTACCGTAGAGAATATAGTCAGTCCTGTTGAGACTGCTTGTTCATACAGCTTGAGATTAAAAGACAACTAACCAAATAGAAGTCAGCTATTAGTTTTAAGGTGCTTTATTGCCATGTGCTGTATGGAACTGCATCAGTTAACAACTCGCCAAATTGTTTTACAGTATATAGGTGAACAGCTGCCTTTTCCCATGAATCTATAGTTCTCTGTAGTCTGAGGAGCTGACTGAGAAACCCAAAATCACAAGTGAGCACCGACGCAAATCAAAGCCAAATGTGCAGAGGGGGGTTTTGGTGAAGTCATGTCCCACACCCACCCATCAGCCGGGCTTCATTACTCACAGAGACAGTCCTTTCAGTGCAGGCAGGAGAGAGCCGCCCCAGGCGATCCCTGTATACGCTGCTGTCTATGATTGCTGCCATTAAGCAGCCAGCTGTGCTGCTGGCAGTGAAAGATCATCTGTGTACTCCTCCGTCTCAATGTACCGTGAGTCTGTACCTCTTCTCTCACACAGTTTCTGCACAAAATACACATGCATGACACTTTGCCCTCTGTGCTGACAACATTCAACCTGAAATGGCGAGTGCGTGTACATTTTTTATGGACCTGTTTTATATACTCTCATGCTCTAAACATGAACTTGCAACTTGTATGCGCACATATTTCATCACATCTTCTTCAAATGAAATGTATGCAAAGGACACTGATAAAACTGTACTGATCATGTCAGCGAAGCGATGACACCATAGATTATTCTGTCATTTTTCTGTGTAAATTAGACAGAGAGAGAGAGAGAGAGAGAGAGAGAGAGAGAGAGAGAGAGAGAGAGAGAGAGAGAGAGAGAGAGAGAGAGATTTTTTCCCTCAAGCTTATTTTTATAGCAAGTTAGAAAGAGACCAGAAGCAAAGGTCACAAGAAGCAGAGCATCTTCCACCAGCAAAACTACATAAACACACACAAAAACTAGAAGCAAAGAAAACTTTGTGGTTTCAGACAGGTTTCCTAGAGGCTCTGAGGGTCTACATGCACACCAGGAAGGAAGTTGTATACACTTTTAAGTTAATGATATTATTGGAAGAAAAAAACAATAATAATAACAATTTTGTATTATGTAATTTTTATTATTGTCATCTCCAAGACAAACTGCACTGTAAAATAATGAATATTTATTATAAGTATATTAATTACTACAGAAACAAAAATCACAAAAGTGTCTTAATTATTTCACTTGCGAGTGTTAAAAACTCAAGCTTTTATTTTGGTGGAAACTGCAGAGTCTTCAGAGAGTTTCTGTTACAAAAGGTTTACAAATTATTCTTGTTACAAAATAAATCCAAATGCACATTTGTTTTCGAGCACAAAAAGTATTCTTGTAATAAAATTAAGTTTGAACCACTGGAGGCAAATTAACTATTTTACAGATGTCTTTACTACCTTTCTGGACCTTGAAAGTGTTAATTAAAGCCATCTATGGAGGGGTCAGAGAACTCTCAGATTTCATTATGATTATATTTTATAAAAAATATCTTCCTTTGTGTTCTGAAGATGAACATTTGTGAATGGGTGTTCATACAGGTTTGGAACAACATGAGGGTGAGCTAACGTGATATATCTGACAGAATGTACATTTTTGGGAAAACTATCCTTTTAACTAAATTGCAGGCTTTACATTTTGATAAGCACATTATGCCATATTGCAATTTAGATTTTTAATTTGACTGACAAGAATTTTGCCAAATTTTGAAACCAAAACTATGGTGCAAAACGTAATGTAAATAAATAAATGGTAAACAATAACCACAATTATAAAACAATGAATATTATTAATAATATAAATTAAAAAGCTCCCTGTTAACTTTTCTGACGTGGCTGATCAGTTTAAAAGCCGCTGCGCTACACACAACACATCATGCTGTCTAGTTCACAAACATCTGAATAAAGTTCATGAAATCCCGTAAAAAACAGTGCTACAGAAATATAGGCATGAACATTTTGACAAAAATGTAAAATGAGGCCCCATTTCAACATTGTTAAAGAGTATAGTCAAAATGAATGATCAAGAACTAGAGTACCGATTCATAGTCTAATTCAAAATACAAAGTGAAAAATTCAACCTTGTTGCAAACTCTTATTATAGAGAAATAAATAAGCAGTAAATACTAAGCACATGGTTTACATTCTCTGGGTGTTTGTTGATCTGTTGCTGTGCCACATGAGAAACACTAAACCAATCACTATGTGTTATCAGCTCAACAGCTGTTCGGCAAGATTCTCATCACAAAATGACTAAAAATAACCACATGCGTGTTATACAGCATCCATGTCGTGGTCTAAGCTACCAAACACTTGCGCTTTAAAAGAACTTGTATTACTGGGCTTAACTGTTCAACAGCAGAAAACAGAAAGGGAAAAAGGGTTTTCATTTTGCTTCAGCAGCGTAAAGCCCCTAACACACTTTTCACATCGTAATGATCAAGCCAAAACATTGAAGCCAAACCATTTATTAAAGTCACTCATGTGGGCTGATGAAAATAATGGGTTTGAAGATTATAATCCACAGCATTGTTCCTTCTGACGAGTGATTTCATCCCTCAAACGCAATGAAGGCAGAACGCTTTCACTAAACAAGACAGCAGGGCAGGGGTCTGTGCATTTATCAGCAGTAAAGATCGCCCTCTAAGCCACGGGTCAAGCAGGGCTAAACACAATTAAGCCATCAGAGAGTTAGCCACATCAGCAAGGATGCGTAAAATACAGCACATGACAAAGAAGGTTTACGGGATGTCGTAAATGCATAACGGCCTTGCGGAGTATGTGCAGGAGGAGCTGTGTTTGTAGAACACAATTTAATCTGAACGAACAACACAGTCATGACTGTGACAGTGGCGAACAAGCTGCACCACATCTGTCTCATCTCGAACTGACAAGCACCAGGCACACAAATAAAGGGAGCACTGAGCATTTACAATAAACAATAATTGGGTTGTTGATGTGACATGGCATTTTCACTGTGACACAAGGACATATTGTCTTCATTTAAAATGCAGTAAATGGTTAAACATTTCTTTGTCTTAGATGTTGTTATTAGATTTAAGCCAAATTAAAATATTGTCCTATAATGTGACTGTCTCAAGCATGGTTAAACTTGTATCAATAAAAAGGAAAAGCATAAAAAAGTCTATTTTAGTAAATGGCAATTATTTTTTATCCATATATTTCTAAAAGCATAGGAACTTGACACATTGTCACTGAAAACCATTTCCTCGGCGTGAGACCATATCCTGCAATTCCACTGACAAGTTTAATTAGTTGAAGGACCCAATTCAAGGTCATGTTACCGTGAAGCCCAAGACGTGCACATGGTAAGATTTTCTCTCAAAAATTGTTAAATATTTAACTTTTTTGGAACCACTATAAAAGTATTACATTTTGTTGTCCTTTGGTGCAGCACTCCTTTATTCTTAAAGGGTTAGTTCACAGAAAAATGAAAATGATGTTCTTAATGACTTACCCTAATGTCTTTCCACACCCGTAAGACCTCTGTTCATCTTCGGAACAAGAAACTCGATGGCTCAGAAAGGATTTCATTGACACCAATGTCATTTCCTCTTTCAAGACCCATAAAAGGCACTAAAGACGTCGTTACAAAGCCCATCTCATTGCAGTGGCTCTAAAGTAATTTTATGAGCAAGATGAGAATAGTTTTTGTGCGGAAAAAACAACAAAAACTAAATAAAGACTTATATAGTGATGGGTCGATTTCAAAACAAAGCTTCGAACGTTATGAATCAGTGTATTCATGTCACGTGATTTCAGCAGTTTGGCTGTTTGACACATGATCTGAATCATGAATCAATACGCTGATTCATAACGGTTCGAAACTTTGTTTTGAAATCGGCCCATCACTACAGAAGTCGTTATTGTTGTCACTTAATAAAATTATTGCCGAACCATTGTAGTGAGATGGGCTTTGTAACGACGTGTTTAGTGCGTTACGGGTGTTGAACGACATGAGGGTGAGTAATTAATGACAGAATTTTCATTTTTGGGTGAACTATCCCTTTAGTTGTTGCTGTCACACCATAGGACACATTTCAGTAAATATGTTCAAAAAACAATGAAAGATTTGCCAAAGTTAGTGACCCTTATATTTTTTATATAATACACAATAAATAATAATATGCATATTTTCTTAAAAATGTGTGTTTTACACAAAAAAAAAGTTTTGTCAACCACCCAATTGTTGTTTGAAAGTTTGTGGTCTTCTTGCTGCTTTTATTGAATCCTAAATACAGTAAAAGAGTAATATTGAGAATATTATTGCAATTTTAAATACCTTTTTAATTTTCCGCATAATTACTCTAGTCTTCAGTGTCACATGAGTCTTCAGAAATCATTCTAATATGCTGATTTTCTGCTAAAAACACTTATTTTTCTTAAATGTTGAAAACATAACATTTTATAACAATATATATATTTATAATGACACCAAATTTTTAAGCATTAATATACATACTAAACAAAAAACTAAAGTTTATAATTCACTTAAAGTTATTGAGACTGAATGACTGAAAGGTATGACTTGTGGTTCAGACAGTGAGTCAAACGTTAATTCAGAAACCACTCTGAAGTGAGTCGTTAGACTGATTCAAAACAATCATTCATGAGTTTGAAAATGATTTGTTAGTCTTCTTTACTGACTCATTTAAAAGAACACAAACCATTCACAAATGTGTCTACACTGGTTACACTGCATGTTTGGGAATGACTAAATGCAAAGATGTGCAGGAAACAGTGAAGAAACCTGCTCAGGGTCACATTCAGACAAAAGATCCAGTGTGCTAACCTGAACACAGGAGAATACAATCAGCTAGCTCAGGCTGGGGCAAATACATCAACAGACCTACAGAGAAAGGCCAAAGTGTGCTGCGAAAACACAGAGAGGCAGTGCTGAGTAAGGGGATCTGGTGGCAGTAAACTCTCCTCCAATGGCAGCCATAAATTATGGAGCCGTGAAGGCAATTGTGTGTGAGCGAGGGACACAGGAAACTTGAAAGAGGGAATGACGACGGCAAATAACAGCTTTCAAAGAAGACCAGAGAACAACACAATCACGCTAGGCTTCTGGGTAAATTGCTGTTTGGTCAGGCGTTGAGTAAAGTAATTAGGTTATTAAGTTGTTTGACAACTGTACAAACCCATCATAAGTCAGAAGAGTGTTAAGTGTAAAGAACAGAGGAAGAATCGATGAAAAATAGGTCTCAGTTTTAAAAAGCAACACAAAAAGCACAGACATTGCCAATTCACAACGGCAGATTTTCTCTGAACATCATGCGGTCAACAGTCTTTTGACTATAGCCTACATCAAATATTTCTCCAGTTTTGCTCCACCAATTTTGCCATCCAAAACCAAAACCTAGAGATAACATATGCTATTTGTAAACATACTGTTCCAGTCATGCTAAAATACACAATACGATAAGAGCTATGACCTAGTTTACCTAGACACTGTGTACACTACCATCCTACCTTCAGTGTCACATAATCCTTCAGAAATCATTCTAAATGCGGAGTTGGTGCTCAGTTATTACTGGTGCTAAATTATCAATAACGGTTCTTATTATTATCAATGCTGAAAATTGCTTAATATTTTTGTGAAAAACCCAGGATCATTTTCTTAGGATTCTTTGATGAATAGAAAGTTCAAAAGAACAGAAATTTTGCTAACATTATAAAAGTCTTTACTGCCACTTTTGACCAACTTAATGTTTGTTTAAATGTTGAATTTAATGTTTAACTAAATGTTTAAACTTTTGTATGGTAAAGTATCACAGTCGGTTTCTAAAAAAATGTAACAATGTTTTCAACATTGATAAGAAATAATTTTTGAGTAGCAAACCATGATGATTTCTATAGGATTATGTGACACTGAAGACTGAAGTAATGATGCTGAAAATTCAGCTTTGCATGACAGGAATACATTACATTTTAAAATATATTTAAATAGACTCTTTTAAATTGTAATAATTTTTTACTGTATAATCAATGCACAGCACACAAAACAACCCAAACTTTAACTTCAGATTACATGCACTTCACACATTTACCAAATTAAAAAAATGTTTCTGATATTGTTATTATTATGAAGTTACCATTTTACAAAAGCAACTGATTTGTGAAAACAGTCACGCTGGTGTCTTTAGCCAAGATTATATTCACCATATGGCACAACCTCTCATACCTTATTACTTATTTGATTCAGCAAAGGGCTTACGGAGTGCTCCTGAGTTCTTGATGTGGGTAAGTGCACCATGACACATGCTGGGTCGTCGGCCTGTGCATGTGTGGGCGCTATGACAACCGTCCCATGTGCCATACTACAATTTCTCTTTGAACTCTTTTATCGTGCGCGCCTGGCCCAGATGGCGCTGTGCTGCTGCTAACATTACATAATCAAAACAGTGTGAGCTGTGAAACATTTACAATCTCTTGCTTGCTGCCTTTCTGTCTCTTTTAAAGGATGTCAAACCCTCTGTTGTTTTCCATCTTTTCAGGAGGCCTTCTAAACAAATAATGATCTTATTGTCAGGCATGAGCCATTGATCTGAGAGTCATCCAAACCCCATATCATTCCAGCAACATAAAGGATCCCGTCATATTGCCTCCGCAGAGCTATTGTTCCCACTTTAAATACTCCACAGCTGCAGCTCAACGTACAGCACATCTCTGACTCGAAGATATTGGGAGGAATGACTCACCAGAGCTGGCCACTGGATCTGCTTGGTTTTTGTTCCCTGCAGCTGGGCACCCTCCTTCCTTTTGGCCCAAACCAGCTGATGTTCCAGCAGAAAGATCTGGAAGTCTTCATACACCTTGACCCACTCCCGCTTCTCCCACTCAAGGTCGTCAAACTCTACGTACACCTATAGAAAGAGCAAGAAGAGGGGTCAAAGTTTGGTCATGGTAGAACTGAGCACTCGTCCTGTACAGCCCATGTTACCATCATGCTTAGAGAAGTTCCCCAGCTGCATAAGGTATAAAAGCATAAAAGTGCCGTAGGAAGACATTTTTGAGTTGATATGGAACATTGTTAAGGACATTCACATGATTTGCATCAAAGTTACCCACTGCGTTGAACCTTAACGTGCGAAGCATCAAGATTTGGCATTAGCCCTGGGCATGTGTTGTGCCAGGTCAAGCTTCTTACGTGTTGTAATTGCCATACAATTTCAGCTTTTATGTTGTTTACCGCTGATATTTTGAAGCACAACCAATGCTTATCAGACAATTTGTGTGACATATTATTATAAAGCGGTACAGGCACAAAAATGAAAACAAGATGGTAGAAAATCTGACACTGTGTAAATACCCCAAGTTGAAGGAGTAGGGGAATTACAGTTAAGCCATATAAAGAGATGCAGTACACTCAATGAAGACCAGGAGTCAAGGTGAAGTTTAATCAGTTGTTCTCCACACTTCAAAGACCGCAGAAAGAAGAGGATCCAGACTTAAACTAACTTAAGATACAGAAATACCAATACTTGTAGTTAAATGGATAATCAGTCAATGTCATTTCTTCAGATAACTTTAGCCACATCTGAACATGGTATTCTGTTCTTTATGCAAATTAGGTTATTCCAGGACATTATCTTTGACACTCTATGTCCTATATACGTAAGTAACTTTGATAAGGGTCACCACTGGTGAGTCACTCTCATCTGGGCTGCTGTTGAACTCTCCTGGACACTATTCCTTTGGCATGGTCACAAAACAGCAAGCAATTTTGCTTTTAAAAGACGCCTTATAGCTGTACAAACACAGCCCTGACGTCTAGTCTAAAATCATGCTGGAATATCATACATTTCACAAGTTATATCCAAATTCAAGGTTATTTTGGCTAGAAGTGGGTTACTCATAGCAGGACTATATCAGGTCTGTATATCATAACAGAGATGAAATGACGGCTATTGCTGGGATGCCACTAAAAATAATAAACAACCCCTGTGAACACCAATAGATTTAAAGGCCCTTCAAGGCTAAGTTTTTGTCAGGACTTCACTGGAACAGAGCATGAAATATACATCCACACACAACAGAATAAAACTATAAAGTTCAAACTGATTAATTACGAATTAAGTACATATTTATTCTCTGAAAGCCAGGCTAAATGAGTAAACACTGTTCCTGCAATCTTGACATGGGTCAGAGCCTCAGTCACCTCTCAAAAAACAAATACAGACACTGCTTGTAACATAAATACCAGAATAGATACATTCATTTAAAATACTATGATTTCAAAAACATTATATAATACAAGAAGGGGGGTGGTAAAAATCACCTAATTCGCTCCCCCCTTTATAGACCATTTTGAAGTTCAATACAACATGGTGGTCTAACTAAAAATAAAGGAAGGAAAGAGAAAAATAAGATGCATAATAATACATCTAAGCACTTTAAATCTTTTTACATTCTTGTATACAAGTTTACACTCTTGACATCTAAATTGCAGAACATCTTATTACTTATTAACAAGTTCATCTTATACATGTTTAAAAAAGAAAGTAGTTAAAGAAAAAATACAAACCACAATTATTTTATACTTAGTTGGAACATCCCCTTTTTAAAGTCTAACCTTGATTGATTCATATTTTTATACTATGCATAAAAACAAAAAGGATTTAACAATTCTATTAAAAGTTACAAAATTTTACCTGTACTGAATTTTAAATGTTACAGGCTTCAGAATTTTAAAAATTGAAGAATTAAAAAGAAAATATTAGTATGGTTACTTGCTGTTAAAATAAAATTAATATAATAGTTATCAAATATTATTTTAAAAGTACAATGCCAGTTTACAACAGGAATATATTTACTAGCATGTCATATGATGATTAACCTACACCATAATCACTTAAACACTTAAACAAACAAATGTGTAGTTAAATTACTTAAATTATCTAAAATGGAAAGATGGTAAATATTTTCCATATAAGTGGTTTGGCTAATAAAAACATTTGAGAACCCCTTACAGTGTTGTAATAAAAGCATCTGATAGACAACAATTTGCTGTTACAGGAAAAAGTTAAACAAGTTCCAGTGCAATTTTACAGCCATAAAAGCTCAGTGGTCTTAAATGACCTCATTTTGGTTTGATTTTACGGACACTCGTAGTCACTGCAGAGTCAGACCCAACTGAATCTCCTGCCATCCTCACAGTCATGGTGCTAAAACTGCGCCTCTGTCCTGCTGTTTTGTTTAGCTGTGAAATAACCCACAGCCATGTGATCAAAGAGGAGCTGGTGTGCAGGACGTTTGTGAGACACTGAGACAAGCGGGAGAACATGTGTTTGAGCTGCTGGATGTTTTCAACATATGCAGCGTGTCGTAACGACAGCATGTTTCTGGCCTGTCAAAGTCTCCTCTTTCGCCGTGTGTGTGCGTAAGGCGGGTGTAGCGTGATAGGCTGGAGAACTGGTTTCCAAAAAATAAGCTGCACTGAAATTTTGGCACTATTTTTGAACCTGTATTCCAACTGGAAAAACTGTTCCTCCACTGGACAACGTCCATCTGTTGACTAATACGATCCTGCGCACAACACTTTTAAAGTGAGTACAGAAAGGACCCAGCTAATGATTTGAAACGCACAGATCTGGTGCTGAGAGCTGTGGGAATCATCAGCGCGAGTGAGTCAGCCAAGAGCACATTGCACAACCCCAGTGCTGAGCAACGTGCAGTAACAGGAGCGGGTTTCATAATGTGGATTCATCCCAGAAATGATTCACTGACTCTGCCTGTTGTGGTTCTCTCACCATGACTGGGGTTGTGAGGCTCTAATGAGTGTTTGGAGTGAAACGAGGGAAGAACAGACCTGTCAGGGCAGATTTCACATCTGGACCCCCCTGTTATGTGCAGGCTAAGCTAAAGAAAAAGGCCAATTTTAAAGTATCGCTTGAAGCAACATCCTGTCCCATTTGTCCTATCAACAAAAATCTATTTGTGTTTTTATAGGGATGTTCTCCCTAAAGTAGGGTTGCACAGTTTACTGGTACTACGTTAGTACTAGTAACGCAATACTAAGGGTCCAAAATACTGGCAGTGTCACTGTATTTATTAAACGGTAGTATCGTAATTACAGTTCTACCGTAAGTACTGTTGTATATGGCTTGTGGAGCAGTTGCTAAAACGTTCAAACATTCGTATTGCAAATAAACAATATGGCGTCATTTTTTTCTTCCTTTCTAAGATTATTGATTATTCTCATGAATGATTATTAAACGTTTTTAATAATAATTAAAACTAGGTTATAGTTAACGTCCTTGGTGCTAATGACTCCAAGTCCTTCTAAGTAAGTCTATAGGATATTTCATTGTTTATAATCCACCAAACAAATATTATATAAATGTATAGATTTATAGATTAAATTTATAAATTAAATAATTTGACAACAAATCGTACACACCTCCTTGATTTCAGCTATTATTTAAAGCTAAACCAAAATTAAAGTTGTATACTATTCTAAATTAAAAATTGTTAGAATGGTACAAAAAAAGTAAATAGTAAAATGTTCAGATTAGAAAAATGCACATTGAAAACACAATATTGGACAAACAGTCCAAATGTGTATGACCAACAGTCAAAAAGCTCAGAAAATGTAATTTTGCCCCATCTTTACTGTGCTGGTTGGTCATATCATATGACCACATGTGACGTACACAGCCTTGCACAACAGCAGAGCACATGACCTTCCGCAAAAAAGACAACAGAACAGACACTCACACATCAGCATCTGTACATCTGGATCAGTACATGAAATGTATTACTTAAATGTATTAATTAATTTATTGCCATTTATGCATACATTAAGTGCCTTTAACATCAATTGAACCTTTCCATGACACCATAGATTCTTTATAGTAAAAAGGGGTTATTAAGATTATTAAAAATGCAGGGCTCGACATTAAGCATGTACATGTGTTTGTCTTTTGGACCAGTAAATCGGTCACGCTTGTCAGAGTAAAAAATGTGCTTGTCCGGAAAAAAGTTTTTTTGTGTGTTTGTAAATGTAACTTTATTAAAAAAAATTTTTGTGTGTTGTAAATATAACTTATTCTAAAGCAATATTCTCACCAGTGTTCAATCAGCTTTTACATATTTGAAATGCAGTAACTGAATGCAGCCTGCTAACGTTATATTTGGGACAAGAGTCGCGAGTTTCGCGACCTTAAATTGCTTGCACAAAACTCTTTGTGCATACCTGGTAATCACTACGTTATGGGGAAAAAATGTCCCCACAAAGATGGCAATATACAAAATCCTTGCCCTTGTGGGAACATTTTTTGGTCCCCATGAGGAAAACATCTTATAAATCATACAGAATGAGTTTTTTTGAGGAAGTAAAAACGCAGAATGTTTCCTGTGATGGGTAGGTTCGCATAAAATCCATTACGCCTATGGGAAGTCCCCATAAAACATGGAAACACTACACTGTGTGTGTGTGTGTGTGTGTGTGTGTGTGTGTGTGTGTGTGTGTGTGTGTGTGTGTGTGTGTGTGTGTGTGTGTGTGTGTGTGTGTGTGTGTGTGTGTGTGTGTGTGTGTGTGTGTGTGTGTGTAAAGTCCAGCCTTCATTCCTGTAGTGACACATGTGACCGATGACTTCTGTTCTCCCCTCCCCCCCACCCTGCTGCCCCCTCCCTCCCATAATCCCCTTCACTGCAGGGATCATGGAGGACGGCTTCCCTCATTCGCCCTCTCTCCGTCTCAGAATGAAACATTAACTTCATATTGTGTTTCTGCTGAACCCACCCTCTCAGTTGAGTCTCCACTGCTGGCTAGATGAAAAATTCACTCTCATTAAAAATTGACATGGGGCAGAGGGTGAGAATGAGTATGTGTGTGTAGTGCGCAGTTACTTCTTATGCTGGTTATTCAGGCAGTGACCTGTAAGCCTGAGGTTCTGGAATTAGTGAGTGGCTCCATACACTGCATGCCAAAAATAGTACCCTAGTATTTAGGGTTACACAATGAATCAAAAGAAATTTTATTTCTTTTGATTCATTGTGTAAACTTAAATACTAATACCTAAATAGAATACTATATGGTTTAAGAAAAATATCAAATTGTAAAGTGTGCGATGTAATTATTTTTTAATTTTTTTAAATCTATGCGTTGCATGTTAGAGTGAAGCATGTCACTGTGTTAATCTACACATAAGCAGCTCGTAATCCAGTGTTTTCAGTGTTTCAAAGCAGCTCTGCTTGCAGTAAATGCTGCTCCACATAAACTCATCACTGCATGTGCTCCAATTTCAGGGCACTATAACAAGTATTTTAGCACCAACCATCTTCCCATAATTGTAATGAGAAGCAATTATAAACAAACTGTTGTCAATACAAAAAAAAAAGATGATTTCTTTGGTTAAAGGTTTTCAGATTTTTCTTAAAAAAAATTGACAAAAGCGATGCAGCAGAATGATTGGAAAAATCTGGTTGAAAATAAACAGAGGGAGGATAGGAAGGCTGCTGGACAGGAGTACAGTACACAAACAGATGGTAGAGTTCTGCTCCTTCAGCAGGGTGGAAGCCGCCTCACCCAACAGTGACTGAGCTGCTCAGATTGATTACCAACCTGAACGGAGGGGAAGCCTCAAGCACAAGATTAAAAAAACAAATCAAACCTTCCTCCATGCAAGTCTAGATTACTACAACAAACCTCATCATGTCATATTAATATTTTGAATGAGCATGTCTGTTGGTAGCAGAAAGTGGATCAGGGCAGGTCATTATGTCCTGTATCCATAAGTTCTTGTCAAACATCTCTCCCGATATTTTACAATATTTCACTCATATCTGACCTACAGAGCTTTATCAATCATCAATTGTTTTTATCAAACTAATTAAATGTAGAACTGTAATACTCAGACAACAAGGACTAAAGTGTAGGTACATAATCCATAGTTCAACCACAAATAAAACATTCCATTACTTACAGTGTTTCCCTTCATTAAAGCAGCACTAGGTAACTTTTCAACCTTCATAATATATTTTTTAAGACTCTTGTGATGATACATCGACTTACAATAGGTTGAATGACACGTCTGCCATAGCCTGTTGGGGTCTGTATCGTTTTTAATCGTACTTTTAAACTTCGGGTTTCGGGTAGTAACCCGAGAAAAAGAAAAGAACTACAAAATTTGACTGCTTTACGGCATATGCGTCACTTCCACCAACACACACGCTTCCTTACATTCGGACGTGCGAGCCCAACTTTGTTCGTCGGATAATATAGTCATGTCCGAAGCAGCAGAGACAAATAAGAAAGAAAAGGTTTTGTTGGAGGAAAGCAATAAGAGGAAATGAAAAAATGATGGGATTAAAGGCAGGACGAGGATCAAAATTTGACCAGGGTTTGCTCGTCGGCGTGAGCTGAAGGAGGCGTGCCCGACCGATGCTGTCATGCTTGTTACGGTGAGCTACCACTCAAACATTGAACTGAAGTATCATATACATTCTGTAAAACGGTAACCAATAGACTACTATAATGACGCTGGCTTGTAAACGTGAGCATCGTGATTATTTGGCGTTTGAAAAAAATAAAACCCATGAAATTATATTCATATGACATGCTGAAACATATGCCACTGACTGTAACGTTACCTGGGATGAAGACATTTCACACGCGACGCCAGAAGAACTCCTCTTGCAGTTTTCAGGGGAACTGTTAGTGCTGCACCGACCCGTGGGACGCTTTTATGAAGTTATTTGGCCCGCACCATTGTATATATTTTTACAGCCCGCCGCGCACCCGCGACCATTAAATAGACATACGGGGTCCGCGGGTTATGAGACGACCCGCGCATCACTAGTTCAGGGCTATCAGGGCTGTCATGTCAACAAATGCACGCGCGATGGCATCCCCTGTTGTAGGATGACAGCTTACGACAGTAGTTGAGGACATTATTTTTTCCAAACTGTAGGGGGACCCCGAGAGCAAAAGTAGCCAAGTGGGGCTTTAAATAGACTCAACCAAAAATATATTAATAACTTCTCACAAAACGTCTTTAATGTTGCACAATATGACGTTTTGTTATCTTCTAATCAAAAACCAAAAGGCTGTGATTAAATAAGTCTGTCAGTGCTGCACATTTCAAAGTGAAGCACGCACAATTGCTCAAACGCTCAGCTTGTGAATCAGAGTTTTCTGGTGAGACACAATATCACTACTAACAAAGTCCCCTTTAAAGGAACTGTATGTAAGAAATGTATTTCAATTAATCATAAAATGACCCTGATATGTCACTAGACATTAAGAAATCATGTTCATTTCAAATACTTATATCACTGACAACAGTAGTCCGGCCAGGATATTGTCATTTAAGAGTTGCTGTAGCTGCCCTTAACTGATGTTGATGTTTTGGCCTGAAGCTCCGCCCTCCGCCTATCTACCAATCACAAAGTCAGTAGTGTTTCTGCATCCGGGTTGCCAGATCTGCTCTAGTTACCACAGCTATACAAATGTTCTGGCAACCTCGAGTCAGGGGGAGGGGGAGAGGGGATAGTGTTTGCAGTACCAGTTTTTGCCACAATCTTACATACACTTCCTTTAAAGTTCAATTCACCAACTTTTCTTTGTTTAATTTGCACACTGAACATGGGTAGGACCTCTTAATATGGAAGGCAAATTCAAAGTGCACCAGATTGATGAATTTAACTTTAAAATTGACACATTTTTCTTGTGGAGCGATCATGGTCCACCCACCAAAGTCTCACAAAATCCTGTGGGGAACACTGACTCATATCATTCCAAACACTTCCAAACAAATTAAAAAAAATATATATTTCTTTACATTGCAAGTGATGGTGTTAAAAGAAGTCCATACTCACTTTCAATACTCCAAGTCTCCTGAAGCTATACATTAAATGTGTTAAGTTGTGTTACACAACAATCTTTATTGTACTTTTCAAATATTCAAAATTAAATCCCAGGTTTGATCCATGAACTCAAACACCACTGAACAGCACGGCAAGTCAGAATATGCGACAGCACAAATGAGATTTGTGAGATGATGATTCACAATCTGGTCAGGATCGCTTTATTGTTTCATTTTATGGGAAAGCACAGCATCGACATTCTTTCTTCTGAAAAAATAAAAAGATAATTTAAAGATAGTATAGATGACATGAACACAAGTATCTATTTCAATTCCAAGAAGCAAAACATTTTTTCAGACAAACACATTTCACCATCTCTGTGACGCCACAAATCCTCCAAGATGCCTGAGCATTTTTACATTCCGCCCCATCTGTTTAACTACAGATGAAAGGGGCAGAGCTAAAGCTGAAAGCACAAGGATAAATGCAGTGAAAATCTGATCCAGGATCAGATCTGACCAAAGAGCAGGTTTACCCAGCTTACTGATCTCTGCAAAACTAATGATTTGCTATATACAAGAGAAATGTGAGGAAGAGCACACAATATACATTAAAACACACATGACAGTAAACTAAAGCAATACACTAATTAAAACCCTATGCACATTCTATGAAAGCAGGATGGGTTAACCTAAGATAACAAGCAGAACAAAAGCAGGAAGAGGCTGGAAACACTGAACACAGATGACACCTCCCCATCTCGTTTCCAGATGGAGGAAGCCACCACACGTGCCTACGCTGTGGCCCACAGAACCAAACGGAGGTCAGACGCCACGTTTAATCTGATTATGGATCCGGTGCCAGCTAGCCAGCAGAGCAGGGATAACTGAGGGTTAACGCGGAGCTCACAGACAACACAAGAAGAGCAAGACCAAAGAGAGAGAAAGAGGGAATGTTTTTAATAGGAACAGTTAGAGGTTCAGCTCTGGTCTACCTGGCCATGCATAAGATATGAGCCTTGTACAGACTCCAAAATCATGAAGGCAGCAGGGGTGTTATATAACTGCATTCAGTCAGACGCTCAGGGAGATGAGAGCTGCCTGCCTGGTTGTTGAACCCTACACAACTAGATTAAGGAAAAGCAGTTAGGCTGGGCCAGGCATGTCCAGGATTTGACCGGTTTATGTAAGACTATGGAAATGCCCGAAAATGGAAAATAACGCGGCCACAAAATTCCTTGTTGCTAAATAACAGTTCTGGAGTCTGGCCACTGGAGTCATTGAGCATGTTGCAGCGCAAGCAAACGCCTGGTCAATAAATCTACTGTATTTTCCGACTGTATATTCAAAAATAAAGTAAATCATCAGTAAATAAAATGAACCGCATGTATTTTGGTTCCCAAAACTCCACAACAATTCATATAAAAATATAGAAATGATTGCCTGTAGGCTGCTTTGGAAAATAAATTGCAGAACATTTCAGATAAAAAAAAACTAGGCTTTTATTTTGGAAAATACAATGATGATTTAGGAATAGGGATAGATCAGGACTAGTTGTCTGACAACAAACTAGTCATTTACTGTATATTGAATAATTCAGTTTTTTTACTTAAAATGGAATTGAAAGACGCAATGCCTTGGAGAGGGGTCTAACATTAATAGTTACTGCCATTCAAAATAATCAGAGCTTTAGTATCAGAAACAAATACTTCAAATGCTGATGTGTGAAAAAAGTATCCAATTATTATGCATAATCCATAGTACTTCTCTATAGTTTTGTGTAATGAAAGGTTATATATACTAGGCAATTTGATGAACATCTGTCAATTGTTGTTTCAAACATTTAGTTCCATTGATAGTTAGAACAGCTGTTTTCCTCTGCCAATGTGGACAGAACTCTGCACAGAAATATGCAGTACATGTCTCAGAGCCACTTGAATCTCTGCCGTTGTCATGACGATCAGTGCACGACCAATCTTCTGTCTGCAGAGCACGAGAATCAACAAACAGCTTTAAACATGTGATCCGTTTGTTTAAATCACCATGATTCAAAAGCTGCATAAAAGCACATTTTGTGATGCAGGCCACTTCTTTGCAGTAAGACTCCAAAGGCACATGACAAATAGTATAGGTTCAGGAGAGATATTATATTACAGCAAACTAGTTATATACTCATATTATAGCAAATACTACTGTATAATATTGCATAACATGTTTCAGAGAATGAGTGCAATACCGTCAACCCCTGTCCATACGGTCTTTCTCAAAATTACGCTAATGAAATATTACAGAACCACATTCAGAACTCATTAAAATCTTTGCTTGTATCAGTGTATCTGCTGGACTTTAAGACCTTATTCAGTGTTTAAATAATAAACAGACGTGTGTGCAGGTATTCAGATCTATGCACTGAATGTTGTGTTAAATGAAGTTGACAGACTTTTCTTCCCATGATGGGGCGGCCCAGAGGAAAGCTACAATAGTTTACATTGAATTAAATGCCAGGTACATTTTATTAACAAACTAAACCAATCAATTATACAGTGTCACATTAACACTAACTGTTTGACTAATCGTTCTGACAATGATAAAATGATCAAATATGTAGCTTTGCATTATTGTGGAGCAGTTTGGTAATAATAAAAAGAAAAAGAAAATTCACAACTAACTGCAGTGGAAAAGCAAAGCAAAGTGAGCCGAGCCAAGCCGAGCCGTGTCGAGTCGTACCATGCAGTGTAAAAAGGTACACCTCAATCCCAGCCCAGAGGAAAAGTCATTATCCTGGTTTAAAGAATAAAGAGAACATGTTGAAGCACACACATGACTCTCTAAGGCTACTACTCGCAGGGATACAAAACACACACAACAAATGTGCAGACATTACGATATGTAAGAGCTGGTTGCTATGCAACTAACAGCACATAGACCGGAACGCTCCGTCTTTATCTTTCTCTCCATTCTGGCTTTCTTTCAAAAGGACAATGTCCGCTATGTACGCCTGGGGAACGTGGCGAGCTGCTGGACTCGGTGTGGGTCAGTGAATTTACTGGACTCATCAGACAGCACAGCGGACCGGGTGTATTATAAAAGAACTGAACTGAAGTGACCCTCTCCAACAGCCACGACTGTCACTGATTCACCTTGTGCCTGAGAATCAGCCCATCACATGCTCAACACATTTAAACAGATAGTGCAGCCAAAAATTACAAATGTGTTTCATTTATTCACTATAGAGTGAAACGCTTAAAAGGAGAAATGAAGCCAAATGTTAATGCTGCTCTTTTTGCATTAAAAATCTTTTCTCTGCTGCAGCTTTCATATCTAAGCCCTATTCGAACAATAAGGGTTTCTCATGTGGACGTGAGGTATTTTCAACATTTACAGGGGCTGGTCTGTGATTTTATTAACACCCAAATCCAGAATGTCAGTGTTTTTCTCCCACCCCCCAGCCGAAATACCTACTGTTCTTTGACAAACACCATGGTTGTGTGGTAATTCGTGCCGTCTGAATCCACATCTCTGAGTTTACAAGAAGAGATCACAAATTCCTTTTTGACCACTGCAGAGCACCGTACGATAACTGTTGCGCTTCACTGTTATTTGTATACATTTTAGGAATATATACTTTTAATACTGAAATGCTGGAGATTAGGGATGTCTGTCATGATACCAAAATTCCAGGAGTTGATACCAACACCACAAAAATGTTACGGTTCTCTGTACTAATTTCGGTACTACAAACATTTTTTTTTTTTTTTATTTAACCATTTTTAAAATGGTTTAATTATAGTAAATAATACATGAATTTAAAGGCTACATGCAGTTTAAAAGTAAACATTATTTATAAAAAAGGCAAAAAAATAAGCAACCATCTAGGCATAATTAATTAATCAGTAGCCTATGATCATTAGACATAGCTAAATCTACTGTACAACAGTAACCTAATATATCTGTCAATTTCTTCAAGTTAAACCAAACTTTTATTTTGAAGGATTGCCGTGAAGACGTTTGAGTGTCTGTTCATTATATTAAAAAAATTCTTAAATTAAATGGTAAATTCTCATGAAGTGAGGGTTTCTTCATATAATGACAAGGCAGAGGCTAAAAAGACAGCAAATGTCACGTGCACCGCATACACAGATATGCAGAACCTGCAAGAGTAATATAATGAAATAGTATTTTGCAGTTTCATATTCTCAGACACCAGTGTTTCCCACACAGACTAATTTGTGGCGGCCCGCCACAGAATCAACACCGGCCGCCAAATATTCCTTCGTCATTCATTCATTTTTACGCAATTTAAAAGACGCACACATATTCGTTCAGCTGCATTTCCTTAGCTCTCCCTCTGCCTCTTGCGCGTGCGTCTTTTACTCACTCACTCACTCACTCACTCACACACACACACTTGGTGCGTTGCATTCGACTGTAAGTCTTAAACAAGTTTTGTTGCCCTTTGGCGCATTTAGTGTGGCATAACAGTTAAAACCAGAGCAGTTGAATAACAGAGTTGAGACATCACGCGTTCATCTCGCGGCAGTGTGCATGGTCACGGCGCTCTAAATAGTTCTAAACAAACCAGCGCTGTGTCAATCTATACATTTGAATGACCAGCGTTTCCCAAACGGGATGCCGTGAGCAGGGGTGCCGGGACGCACTTTCACCGCAGTTCATCTCACATCTGATGACGCATCTTTAATATGGGTTGTAAATTGAAAATAATGCTTTATGTATGTTTCTGTCTATGGATACACGTGCTGGCTCCTCAGTTATACACTACAATAACAGCGATAATAAAAGAAAAACGTGGGCAAATAGGTCTCTCTTTGTAAACACTGAAACCATTTCAAATATGGTGTCTAGCTTCCTATTGTTAAACAGAAGATTTAAATAATAAGATAATAAACAGGACATTATTTTCCTATTATTAAATGAAATATGAATTTATTTGTATTATATTATACAAATATATGACTTATTGACAGGAGACAATCATGAGCTTTTTAGGTGCCATGCAAGAGGACCACATGACAAACAATTACCATCTGAATAGTACTTTCACATACAGCACACTTTGCACACAGTGAGACACACAAGCACAACGTCACTGAACATCAATCCTGGCACAACAGAATATATGATACATCAACTTAAAATTGAGGCATCTGTTAATAATTAGAGAGTGATTCAGTATGGAGGATGCTTTTGGGTAAATTCGGTCTAAATTTAAGTTAAACAGCCTAGGACACAGACAACAGCCAATCAAGATGAATAATTTTACATATAGAAACAGAATAGCCTATTTAAAGGGATACATCACGATTTTTTCATATTAAACTATGTTATTCCCTTAACTAAAACGAGTTGTTACATCCCTCTCTCGTCTGAGTCACTTAGGGTGCGTTCACACTTGTCATGTTTGGTTCGATTAAAACGAACCCTGGTGCGGTTGCTCGGTTAGTGCGGTTCATTTGAACACATGTGAACGCTGCCATCCGAACCCTGGTGCGCACCAAACAAGCGGACCGAGACTGTTAAAAAGATGGGTCTCGGTCCGCTTCCAAACGAACTCTAGTGCGGTTCGATTGATATATGAACGCAACACGGACCAAAGACATGTAAACGGACCAAAAACCGGACGTATAATGTCACAAGATGCGACGCATAATGCAGCTGATTTGACGACGCGGAAAGATCGGTGTATCCAAAATGAGTAACTTTAACGTTAGAGGGCAAACGTGGAGCAACGAGGAAGTGCCTAATAAATATTTGGTCAGACGAGCATGTTTCGAAAATGCTAGAAAAAACACACAAAAAGCATACCTGGCTCTTCTCATCAAAGTTCCTGCGTTGCCCATTATTAGCAGGTACAGACGACAGTACGGCCGTCTCTTTTCTGCACAACGGAGGAAATCCTGCTGCAGTTTTGAATGTTTTGAACATTTTATGAGCTCTTCATGAGTTCTCAGCCACATGTACACGCATAAAATGATCGCGTTTAATCCAGCACACAGCGTTGTTTTGAATGTTGTGAACATTTCATGAGCTCTTCATGAGTTCTCTGGTAAAACATAATGCCATATGTACACGTATAAAATGATCGCGTTTAATCCAGCACACAGCGTTGTTTTGAATGTTTTGAACATTTCATGAGCTCTTCATGAGTTCTCTGGTAAAAAAATAATGCCATATGTTCACGTATAAAATGCCCGCGCGTGTAATCCGCACACAGCATTGTTTTGAATGTTCGGTAAGCAGCTCCTACGTCATATAAGCCGACCAATCAGGTTGTTATCATCTCCCTATGCCTTTGGTTCGGTAACTTTAGGTTCGCTGTTAAAAATGCCCGTGTGAACGCTAAGCGGACCAGGACTATTATGTTTTGTTTTAGTTTTTTGGTCCGGACCAAACGAACCAAACTACAAGTGTGAATCTCTCTGACGCGCGGTGACGATATGACAGGATTTAGCTTAGCCCCCTAAGCCCAGTTCATTCGCTATGGTACCAAACAGAGATCAAGTTACAAGCGACCAAACACCTCCACATTTCCCCTATTTAAATACAGTTACACAAATAGTTGAACGATCAAGTATGATGACATAAAATAAAGCGTGGCGCTTTTCTAAGCGGATTAAAAAGGAGAACTATAATGTATGGCGGAATAGCACTTCTGAGAGTAATATGAAAAAGCGGTGAAGTATCTCTTTAATTGTAACAGTCAGAGAGAAAAACGGTCCAAGAAACCATGAGTAACATTATAAATAGATTTCAGGGCATTCAAAAAGGGCACTTAAAAAAATTGAGTCCTCATTTATTTGCCGTGGTAAAATCTACTTGTTGTTCCAAACCACAAGACTTTTTTTGCATCTTCAAGACACAAATTAAGTTATTTCTGTCGCTCCAACGAAAGTCCATTCCACCAAAATTTTAAGGCTCCAAAAAGTTTATAAAGACGCTGCAAGAAATCAATATGAATAGAGTTGTTTGGCTGATGTCTTCTGGAGATACAAGATTGCTTTATATAATAAACATTTAATTTAGGCTTATCCACATAAAAAGACTGATCAATGCACATATATACTGCACTAAACTGAAGCTCAAAAGTCAAGTCATATGGATTTGTTTTACAATGTATCAAGCTTTCTAACATGCCAAAGTTTGGTGTAATGGAAAAATATCTTTACTTCTATTTTGAATATGAACACGTCTTTTAGATTTGGAATGATATGAGGATGATTAAACTAGAGATTTTTTATTTTGGGGTGTATTATTACTCTAAGAGTATCGAGTAATTCTAACAACATTAAAAGCACACTTTTTACTACCCAATAGGGGAGAATTAAATGACTTCACGTGAAGAATCACCTGTGCTTTTATAATTAAGATGAATAGATGTCAATTTGTAGATTACATAAGCATACACACAGAAGAACAAAGAAAATGTGGGAAAACAAGCCCATAACAAGCCCAGTGACATTTCAGCGAGCTCAGAGAAAGAACACTTTCATCAATAAATGACTCCTAAAAGCACGTCTGCACGTTCTCCCCGCCGCTTCAGACAGTAGAGTGATTATCATTCACCGCGCCGTGTTAGTCTGTGAACGCCGCTGGAAAATCTGCCCCTCACTAACAGCAGCAGGACTTTCCTGACTGGCTGGGCCCAGACCGCTGCAGTCCAATCACTGCGGGCCCAGACGCCGCTCTGCTAGCGCTGATCGCTAACATCGCGCAACCAGAAATCTGCTTTTCAAATCACTGGAGCAGAGAGAAAGTGCACAGAAGAGAGAAGGATTTAGGGATATTTTGAGTTTTTTTTTTTCTCTTTTATCAGATTAATGCAGAGGAAAGCTTCTTTTGCGGCATTGGGCGCAGAAACACCAGCCTTGTAGACGGCATCCTCACGGTGAGTCGAGAACAATACGAAGCAACGGAGATGATGAAATGAGATGTTAATGTCACTCAAACTATAGCCTATGGGGACCATCCCTCCGGGGCTGATCCCTTTAAACATAAAAGAGACAAAAATAACAATGTACACGGTGAGCAAACCTGCACTGCTGCAGATATCACAGTGTCCTCATTTCCCCTGCCTGTCATGGGCCATCACATCTTCTCTACATCTGTCACTTTCATGCACACACACATGCTCTCACGGGCCAGACAGAATTCTGTGTTCCACAGAGCTTTAGCGAAAGAGAGCGGACGGTTTCTTGTTTATGCTGCCGTTTCATCATACGCCATCAGTTATTTAGCCTCGAGGCTCAATGCTATTGAACAGCTTTACATATCATGGACAGCATTTGTCGAGAAGACTATAGCTGCGTTTACCCTGCAAGGCTTAATGCACAGATCTGATCCTTTAACCATATCCGATTTTGTGTCCCACCAGTTCAATTAAGACATGACTATCTGATATCTGTGATCGCCTTCAGCAACATGTTTCACGCTTGGGTTTTGGAATGTCTCTGCTATTCAATTGATAAAATTATTTATAAAATTCATGTTGAGTGGTTCTTTAACTTCTTCCATGGGTTGTTAGTAGCCTCTCTGTGTCTCTATACAAAAGTGAAGCTGTGAGTAAAAAAACGTGACGTTGCCATAAGAACTAGATTTTATTTATAAAATTCAAGTTTCCTCCTCAATAATAGAAGCTTATTCTGACATTAAGAAAAGTTATATTTGTGGGCAATTGTGTCACCCACACCTTGTCATTGAATGTAAATCCGATATGTGTTTAGACATTAATCAGATGTCCAAGATATTGTTTCTGATTTTAAACCTCATTTGGAAGTGGCTTAGAATGGATGCAGAAAATATTGAATCATGCAGATTTTTGTGTTTACACACTATCCAGTCAGTGTCAGATGGGCGTAAAAAAGTCTACATGTCCAGTGTAAACAGTCTACATTGAGCACTTGTGTCAATCTATAACATAGACCATATGAAATCAAAATTACATGTTTAGTCCGCATCATTATCTATAACCTCTAATACAGAGGTTATATGTTAGTATCCTCAAGACTAGGCTTTAGCGGATTAAAACTGACAGTCCTTCTCTGTCAAGTCCATAATATAGATAGACCGAAAAAACATGGATGACTCATCTGGCACTCAGTGACTCACATAATTGTGTCTCTTCCTTTGATACCACCTACTACTGATGATTAGCAATAGAAATTAGCACATTTTTAATTAGCGTTTTATTTAAATTTTATTATCAATAAGCAATACATCAACACAGGGTAAACAAAATGTACTTGCCAAAGCTTGTCATGGCATCTTTAGCATTACACAGGCCACATCTACATAATTTACTCCACTGGGGAAAAAAGGCCTTTACTGTATTGTTCAATAATCACTGGCAGGGAAATGGCCATGAACATGTGTTAGCATCTGAGCTAACAAAAGAAAGCCTACAGTAAACTGTCTGTTGTGCAAGACTGCTAACCACATGAGAGCACTTTTAAGTGTAACAGATTTTTCTGGTTTTATTTTAGGGTTTTTCCTAAACTAAAACATCTCAAGATGTAAACAAGACGTGCATACATAATTTCACCATATTTATTTCACATCTGGCATATTAGCATGTAAACCAGGAACCAAGCATTTTACGATCCGTGTGCTCTATTCAGATTCCACGATGAAACCACATCACACACAAATCTCTTCAGCTGTAAGATTTTATCTAGCAAACCTCAATTCACTGTACTTCCTGTCTACAAACCCGCTGACAAAGAGACAGCGCAACAAAAATAACAACAAACACAGCTATGTGTAGAGAGAGCATTAAGAAAACAGTGCAGACCTGAGGCAACATCTGCAGAGAGAGCACGCTCTGTGCTTTCTCCAGATTAAAACAATGCCTTTGTTTACCACCTTTACGCTAAAGCCCCGCCTCACAAATGCTTTCTTCCTCCCACATGACAACAGAGATCGGTCAACACTGCGGTGCAGCTGAGCTCAGCTGCAGACGAGGCACGGCGGGGCAGACACTGTCAGCTGACACATTTTGTCCTTCAGAAGAAGAAATAGATCCTCTCAAACACACAATGGTATGATGACAGCAATATGAAATATGCGAAAGCGATAAGCTACGTTTTGTGTCCCTTAAACAGAGGTAAAATGAAAACATACAGATTTGCATCCCACAAAGCAAGGCAGAAAAAGAATAGTGTTAAGCTTTAAGTAAGCTTGGGTGTAATAAAAAAAAGACTTTTATTTAACCGAAATTCTGTACTATAACTAGAGTGCTGCTTTTAAACTTTTGTGCTTGTGTTTATTTCATATTGTACAAACTTCTTATACTTTTATAAATTGCTAATATTGCTTACTTATTATTTTTCAATAAAAAAAAGTATAATAATAAGATGCCGTATTTGGTATTGAGAAAGGATTCATTAGTGATTGTGATTTTGACTTCAGTGATAGTTACATTCATTACATAGCATCTTTGAGCGTCAGTAACAGGGTTTCCATTGAAACGTGAAGCAAATCAATTCAAATTTTGCAAAAAATTACAAATTAAAAAATAAATGCGAATTAGGTCCGTTTCCATCAAGCTTTTCAAGCAGATGATGTTGGTATTGGTAACCTAGTAGCCAACAGTAAATTAAACGTCATCCGCGGAAAAAGCCGATTAGTCATGTGATTTTTGTGATGTTTGCGTTTCCATCTCACATTATTCACATTAACTCTTTTTTGTAATTAAGGATTTTTTTGTGCAAATTAAGGGATTTTCTCATGCAAAACTTCATAATGCGCATAAAACCAGGAGGATGGAAACATAGCTACTAGCAAAGACTTTTATATTGAAAGGTACTGAAACAAGGTTGTAAAGAAGGACGTTGTTTTTACTTTAAACAACACCTTATAAAGACACACAACCACTGTCATTGGAAATCCCCTTAACTGTTAAAATTGCAGAGAGAAAGATATCATTTCTCAACAGACATTCAAACTGATTCTGTGATTATGAATATAAGATTGACCTGAAAAATATCAGCTAGATGCAGTTAATGCACTTGCTTAGTTGTTCTCTCTCATAATGCTCTACATAATACAATAAGCTTTAATGAAGCAACATAACGTTCCTTCGTTACTAGGTCTAAAGTGACTTTTAGAATAAGTAACGGAGGCTTTGGGCTCAACGGTTAAACTGTCAACTTGAGATTTGAATCCGTTTTGGAACTAAGTAGCCCCACACAAAAGAGGGTTTTTAAAGACACTCACTTATTATTACTTTTTGTTGTTAACACACTTGTTCCATTGAACTGTATAAACGCAATAGCACAATCATAGCTCAATATGGCTCAATATCAGTTCGGCTTGCCTATGGCATTAGCCCTGCACAGCTGTGCTGATATAGCACAATATCACACGGCTACTCGTGATATTGCTCATACATGCGTAAATTAACACTTTACATAAAGTTCAGTAAGAACTATATGTCCAGCCGTCACTGATACTAAAGAAATCATCTCAGGCTGCCTATGTAAAGCACATTATTATTGAATAACAAGTAATCAAAATGATCTTTCATCTGATGGACCGAGGCCATGTTATAAAAACAAACAGCATGATACAGCCGAGGACATTGTCCCACATGTCACCCGAAACAACATGTCTCGCTGTAGACAAACACTGACCAGAGACACAAAGAGCATCCCAAAGTAAACAAACAAAAGTAGGTCAAGTCTATTGGGCTTATCTATCAGCCAAAGAGCTCAGAGTTCCTACGCCACAGCAAACACAGCCGTCATGAGACACATCCTCACTGTCTCACTGATACAACAGAGATAATGCTGCACTTACATAAGAGAAGAGCCTCTCACACTTTCACTGGAGCACGTGCTCTGACATCAGCTGAGATTAACGGCACCTTAGGCAGAAAGACAGACAGAGACAAGGTCTGACATACACTCGTCTTCTCTCTTTGTCTTTCTTAAGCACTCTGTAAGACTTTAGTCACGGAAAAGCAAGAGTATGTGGTAAGGTGCAATGATAGAAGAAAGTATAAGAGAGGGAATATATATTTCCTAAAGAAATCTGAAAAAAAATGTAAATGGTGCTGGCAAAAGTCCATAACAGAAAGTGAGGGTTTTGTAAGTGGTTGCTGAGCACTGCTATGCAGTTGCTAGGGTGTTCAGGGCTGGCTGCTTACTCAGCCAAGAGCTCAGCCCCGTTTTATCGCCTGGCAAGCAGAAATTGCAAATTCGATTACTTAAAATAGTAACAACACATCTCTGATCAACAAGTGTTTGTGTAGTTCACTGAATCTCAGTATAAGCATTAGAGTCAGAAAAACTGGACTTTCAACACTATAAACATACTATCTATACTATTCACTATACTATCAGTATAAGCATTAGAATCAGTAAATCTATTATTTCAACACTAAATAATAATATACACTGACAACAAAACAGTTTTAATCGTTTAATAATTCCCTGTGAAGAACAACACTACCCATAATCCTGTAGAGAAATTAACCAATCAGAGAAGTCACTGTTACCATAGAAACAACTTCTAAGCTCAGCAGATTGATCACACTGAGTGTGTTAATACTCAAAACATTTGACAAAGATACTAAAGAGTAGGGCAGAGCAGTATGAAAATATTGTGACAATGATAAAAATGTCTAACAATAGAGATTGTTTTTTGAGATGTAGGCTATTATATTTGCTATATATCATGGTATGCAAGAATATCTTTGCAGCGCAAGACAGCTTAAACTTATGAGACATTAGCAATAAAGAATTATAAATAAGAAAATAAAGTGAGAAATAAAGTCCAGGACATGTTTGATGTAAAACAAAGAATTAAATGCATTTTTTTTTTTAAATGTATTAAGCGCAATAAGCTGCAAAAAAGAACTCAATGTGGTACCTGTGCTGACTGAAACACCTTTTTTCCCTGTTTCTTGCTTTAAATCAACTGCTTATTGAGTTTACACTGAGAAAATAAATAGGAAAATGACTTTTTAGAACCAAGGACTCTAAAACAAGTGGGCGTTCCCTGTTGTGTTGGGCCCCAGGTGTGAGAGCTCAGACTGAACTGGCTCTGTTTCCTACATCTCCTTCCCTAAGAATAAACAGCAGAGAACACGATTAAATGGACATGAACAGAGAAAGAATCAGACCTACAGAGGGAACGAGGGGAGGGGGAGTATTTGTGAGTGTTGGAAACTAAAGGAATGTGTGACTGTGTGTGTGTGTGTGTGTGTGTCTGTGAACTAATGCAAGTCACATGAGCATGTGTGAGAGAAAGCAGCGCTCATATGCTGTGCTCCAGCTAAAGGAAGGGGATTTCCACAGGCCCCTAATAAAGCCATCAACCCCCCTCTCCCTCGGATGACCTCAGCACTGATTAACCCCCACATCCCCAAACACACATTTCTGCAGGCCATTTCTGTGTTCCTCATATGAATAATTGGTGACATGCTCACAGCACAACCCTCCTTGCCAAATTGAATCAGATTTCCTCGGGCTGACTGAGCTGTGCATGGCAACTCCATCACATCATTAAAATAATTATAGGTAACACTTTATTTTAAAATTCAGTTATTAACTATGAACTAGATGCTTATTAGCATACATATTACTAGGATATTGGCTGTTTATTAGTACTTATAAAGCACATATTAATGCCTTATTCTGCATGACCTTATTCTACATCCCTTAATCCTAGAAGAGAGAGAAGCAAACAGCAAATGGCAAATTTCCCATAGGGACTTCAAAAACGACTTCATTAAAGAGTTATAAGCTATGAAGCAAACCAATCAACTACGAAGTGACATTATAAACATTATAAACATTGATTTAAAGCAAAGACAAAAGCTACAAGACTTATGAAGCATTGTGAATGACAAAGTATTTTGAAAGTCTAGGGCAGGTTCCTCAAATTCAGCCTTGGAGGGGCTACTGTTCTGCAGAGTTTAGCTGGAAGTGGCCTTCCAGGACCGGATTTGAGGAACACTGGTGTAGGGAAACTGACTCTATCGTTTGCAGTGCTTCATGGGAATGGGCAGGCACTAAGGTGTTCTTTTGTTGCGACATTAAACTGAGGTCCTTACTCTCTGTGGTCATTAAAAATCCCAGGATGTCTTTAGAGTAGGGGTGTAACTTTGCCCATTGACTTCTGTCCATCATGGCCTCCTAATAATCCCCATATACTAGTTGGCTTCATCCCTCTGTATCCTCTCCATCAATCAGCTGGCGCGGAGTGGGCATTCTGGTGCAATATGGCTGCCGTCGCATCATCCACGTGGATGCTGCACACGGGTGGTGGTTGAGGAGATTCCCCCCTTCTATATGTAAAGCCGTGTTTTGAGTACCTAGAAAAGCGTTATATAAATGTAACAAATTATTATGAATTACCATTATTATTATTATATGCTTCGATTCTCTGATTGGTTAAGATCTCTCTGCAGAATCATGGGCAATGCAGTTTTCACCAGAAATTCCATTGTTAAACACCATTATTTTAAAAAATATGTTGAAAATTCAGGCTGATGGTTTCAACAAAAGCCCATAGTAAGTCCGGCTTTAACTGTTTATATGTTATCTTTCAAATTCAATTACCCAAGTTTATACAGTGTGGGATCCACGTTCAATAATTACAGCTCATCATTTTGTAACAAAACACTCATAAATGCAGTTTGGCCCTAATTAGAAGAATTAAAAGAATCGCTATTACTACTGCTCAGATTGTATTGAACTCAACCTGTAGGTTTGTGTTACAGATCCCTAAAATTTGATTGTTAAGAGGTGTGCGGTAACTAATAATCAATTTTTTTTTTAACTTGTGAAAATTACAACTCTTTTAATGAAGGACACGCCACAGCCATCTAGAACAAAGACTTGAGGGTGGACTGCTTTGACTTGGTTCAGTAAGCCACCTAGCAACCATACAGTAACAGTAAAAACTAGGGGTGTGTGGGAATTGTCAACCATTTAAAAAAAATACTTTATAGAGATCATACTCCCAAAGAGACATTTCTACCTCTGCAAATACTTTAAAATGAGCAAAACTGGAAAAATACACTAATACAGAAATTTCCACGACTTGACCCAAGAATGAGGAAATAAAATAATAATACACTTTTAAATTTACCTGATACTTGCAGGTTTTCCAGAACCATATGAACCTTGCCTAGCAACCACCAAGCAATCAACCTGATCCATTCGATCCTTGAAAGCGCTCGAAACACCTTAGCAACTGCACAATGTGCCTTGGCAACCACCCAAAACCCCCTAACACCATTCACATTTTCAATAATGTTAAATGTATTTAAAATTATTGTAACGTGTAGTTAGGATTATTATAAATGTCACATCGATTACATTGATAAAGACAGCTCTGATGTCTGGAGTGTTTTTGAAAGTAAACCTCTCTGACTGTGTGTGACTATGTGACTGTGTGTGTGTGTGTGTGTGTGTGTGTGTGTGTGTGTGTGTGTGTGTGTGTGTGTGTGTGTGTGTGTGTGTGTGTGTGTGTGTGTGTGTGTGTGTGTGTGTGTGTGTGTGTGTGTGTGTGTGCGTGTGCGTGTGTGTGTGTGTGGTCAGAGAGAGAGTGACAGGGAAGGGCACCTGCACAGACACACACACACACACACACCCTCACACACAAACAGAGGTCTGTTTGTATTGAGCTCCGACCGCCCGCTCAGCAGCAATATTAAAAACAATGCAGACAATCTGCAGTCGAAAGCGTGCACGTGTGTTAGTGTTTGTGTGTGTTTACATCAGGGAGGTCCACTGCTGCAACAAAACAGAAAAATGGTCTGCTTCATTACACCAGGCCTGACAGCCAATTTGACGCTAAAACCAGATTAAAGTGGCCTATCATAATATTGAAAACATCAAAAGGGCTTTGACACACATCTCGCATTATGACCTAATTGCCCATATCATTAGTCGTTTTATTGCCAGAGTATAAGCGAGATGCTGGAAGACTATCAGAATGTGTCAAAGGGACAGTCACTTTAAAAAATGCCTCCACACCAACAGGATTGAGAAATATTGACCCTAAAAGCACTAAACACAAGCATAAGCAGGCTGTCTCCTTTTGAGACCAGACATTCTGCTTAGATACACGGTCTTCACATAAATCAGTTATTATAACAAATTATGCAAGAAGGTAATGTTTCTCTGGTGAGAAAAAAGACAAGCTCATAAACAGGACATTCAGAAAATATGCTATAACAGACTGTTCCAAAATCTCAATCTATCACAGAGCATATCCACACTCCAAAATTTCAGGGCTGAGTTTGTGAGAAAACTGCCTTTATGGACTAAAGGAGTCACTCCCACTACCCCTGGTTTTGTGGTGGTTGTCATGGCAGTATTGATAGCACCATCTTGGCTGTAAACAAGAAACATAGATGGATATAGTTCAACCCGTTAGGTGATTGCTATTTTTGACCAAACTAACTTCAGCAAGCTGAGAGGAGTTACAGCATGGAGGTACAGTTACAGATCCAGTTTGGATCATATTACACTTTTCGACTCATGGATCGGATCATTTTTCAGATAAGCAAAAAACTTAAGGGGGCGGGGGGGCTGGGGGTGAAAGTGACTTTGCTTTTCATTAATTACTTAAAGCACACTTTATGCACTTCAATACCACAGCAAAATCTAGCTTTTAGTAAATAAACATTATTAAGGACAAGTACACTCAGAAATAAAATAAGAATAAATTCACAAATTACAAGCATAGAGGAATACAATATAACAAAGTTAAAAATAAAGTACGGTCAAAGTATTCAGGTACAGAAAGAACACTAAAGTGTTCACTATATACTTTAAATATGGGTTATTCTTTGTTAAAGACGTATTTTGTTGTTTGGTTAAAATGAATGACAGACAGTAGCAGATATTTATAGGAGGTTGTCACTGTAAGACCGAATGCACGGATTCAATATAATAATACACATCAGCTTTCTTTCTCAACTGTTTACGTAAATGTGTGCGTCCAAGTGCAAGGAGATACGAAAGAGGAATTAATTATTCAAGCCCATTATCTTGGGCTTGAATGGTTCAAAATCACTTGAATGTGTAAATCGTAAAGAAAAAGCATGTGCAAATGATAAACTTTCACTCTAAGATGGTTGAACTTTGCAATTACTCCACAAATCACATGCATTAAAAGTTACATGACCCGTAAAATATATTCATTGACAGGTGTGACAAAAAGTTAGTTTAAGGCCCTGTACATAAATGTCCAAACTCTGTGTGAGCGGAATTGAAGTCCTCATGAAATCAAAATGTACCCTATTTACTTTGTTAGCACACATTACAGGTCTTGGGGTGAGCAATTCATTCGTGCAAGTTAATACACAGAAGGAAATTTTTTTTATCTTAAATAAAATGTAATCTTTAATCAAAATCTGCGACCGGTCTGAAAACGTTGTTCCTTCTCAGATGAGGGCAGTTTGACGGCTTAGGTTTGAAAATGCTTAACCATTCCCCTCCAACCATTAGTCTGCTATGAGTGCGAGATGGAGAGTAGGCGCAATGAGGTGAAACCCTTCCCTCTATTCAATATTCTGTTTCACTTAGAAATACGTCACAGCACTGAAGAAAACTTGCTCACTACTTCCAGTTCACTGGGACTTTAAACACTCAGAAAAGGGACAACCATGTTTAACTGCAGTGTGTGTTTCCATAGTGTCAATCATTCGCCAATATAATGAGGATATCCAGGACGGACAGGACTCAACTTTAAGATAATTCGTTAAAAAGTCAGAATTCCTGTTTTCGGACTACTATTGCAAGATACATGTGTAAATTAATGAGCAAAATTTAATAGGGTTTGTTAGAGCCGATGGAGTCACTGTGTGTATCAGAGGGAGAGAAAGAAATAAAAAGACTGCCGAATCCAATTAAATACTTTTCGCTGCACCTCTGGAACCGTGTCATTCCCAAAAGGCACTACTCTTCTTGCCTGGCGATGAGACACACCAATTAACTCTGTCTCTCTCCCACACACACACACACACATCTGTGTTTTCACCGTGACTGCAGCCGCTAGTGCCATTAAAGCAGAATAAAAGAGCAAGACCACATCACTTTGCCTTTGGTCCCAACACAGCTATCATTTAACAAACAATTAATAAAACTAATGACACCAGCTTCCCTTTAAGGGCTGGAGAAGGTCATTTATTTGTTGCTTCAATCATGAATGCTGTCTGAAAGGTGATCGATTCCTAGCATGTTGAGCTGGTTAGTATGTTGTGTGCATGGCAACTAGACTGGGACGCAGGTTTCTGGTGTACATGTGGTGCATACAAATGACAAGCCCATCACATCACCGGAGATAAGGAGCGGTTTCCTGGTCAGTGGGAAACAGCTTGTCGTTGTTCTCGATTTCTTAGCAGATGGCAAGCAAAATGTTATCATACAACTACGATCCACAAGAACAGATCAACAGAATTGTGAAATAAATGCAGTGAGAAGAACGCCGTTTTCTGGCATCGCTGGCTGCAGTGCAAACCCATTGTGTCGGAGCGTTTCCTGCTTGGCGGAGACAGTGCTGGCGAGATTGACAGTGGGCAGGTCTCTGTGCTGTACACCGACGCTGCATATAAACTAGTGCAGTTCAGCCAGCCGAGCCAATGGGCTTTAAAACACAGGTCTTATTACGCTAATAATGACACAACATCCTTCACGAAACTGATCCATGCGGTTCTACACACACTGCTCTCCAATATCAGCCATTAACAAGCAACTGCTGGTAAACGACACGGCTAACTTTGAGAGTTAAGAATGCAATTTTGGACATTAGATATTACCCTAATCAACACAATGTTGTGTTACAGGAATAATATAACCATCTCCCTGCAATGAATTACAGTATTCCAAACTAATCATTTTGATAAAAGCGTAAATTAATCAAATGTAGATGTAAAGATACAACGGTAACTGTCATTTCAGGGTGATATAATGCATATTGAGTTAAAATTGAAATTCTATCATAATTTATTACTTCATGTTGTTTCAGGCACTCTACAGTGGAATATAAAATATATTTTGAAGAATGTTTCAACTAAGTCAGTGGGACACATTTTAAAAACATTAAAAATAAATTAATAAATAAACAAATCGACCAAAATATTAACTTTTGTGTTCCATATAGATGAAAGGAATCCATACACATTTACAGACACATCACGACGCTTTCACTATAAAGACAGCTTCTAGGGTATGAAATAAGTAAAATACCATAAAAGAAGTGTCTGGCCAGTACAGGCAATAAACTGCAGTTTCTGCGATTCAAAATCCTGAGGTGTAAAATGTGTTCTAAATGAAAATTACATCAGCGATACAGCCAATGAGAGAGCAAGATACAGGGCAGCGGGAAGTTCAGGGAGGAGTTATAGACCAGAATATCACAATTTTAATTTACAACTATATCAAACAGAAACAACCAGCAATCAATCAATCAGTACATCATACTGTCTTCAGAACTCATTACTGTGAAAGGCTGGATTTATCGTGCCGGTGTCACTGGTGAACTTGAAGACAAAACACTCCAGTGAATGATGGAGACAACAATGATGAAGAGAAGCAGACATGCTAAAGTTATCTCATAGCGTTTTATTAATATAAGCTATTCTATCCAATTTCACATACGTCTACTGTAACAGAAGAGTCAGTAGGCCATGGCTGAGAAATTAGATACAGTAAAGACACAGCGGAAGATGAGTTGATTATAACAATCGAAGAGAAGACAGCACTCAGAAGAAGGATTCTCTTACACTGTTCAACACAGCCTCCTGACACTTCACTGCTGGAGAGGTCTTAACTCGGAGCGCATAATGCCGCAAAAGACCACCCTGACAAAGCTGCCTGAGTGTTTGAGAAACAATATCCTCCTTGAAGGTAAGTGAAGGCACAATTTAAATAAGCACACTGAAACATGAATGAAGCTCTTAAAGCAATGAGGAAGTCTGAATCTCATTTGAGATATTCAAAGACACAGAGGTCATCACATATGTAGCGATCCTGCCAAAAACAAAACAAAAATAAGAAAAAATTAAACCAGAACGGGTAATGTTTCTTCCACCATCTTCGAAGTGGATTAATAAAAACGGTGTTAAAAGCATTTCTGGATGACATGTCTGGCACGCAGTCTGAAGAAATGCTTTGCAACCGCTTCAAGAAGCATCCATTTAGCATCAAGGTCAGACGTGTCAGCCCATCTCAGAAAAGAGAAAGAGAAAGAGAGAGAGAGAGAGAGAAAGAGAGAAAGAGAGAAAGAGAGAAGAAGAGAGAGAGAGAAAGAGAGAAAGAGAGAAAGAGAGAAAGAGAGAGAGAGAGAGAAAGAGAGAAGAGAGAAAGAGAGAAGAGAGAGAGAGAAAGAGAGAAAGAGAGAAAGAGAGAGAGAGAGAGAGAGAGAGAGAGAGAGAGAGAGAGAGAGAGAGAGAGAGAGAGAGAGAGAGAGAGAGAGAGCTGATAAACCCCTGGGGAAGATCTCCAAAAAACACCCTTGGATTCTCTTTGATGCTCGAACTAGAGTGCAAAAGGAGCTTCTGTTATTATACAATCTCATTGATTTCACTGATGTAAGCCTTGATTCATTACAGTTCTGAAAGTCTGTTTTCATGCGAGTCTTGCATAATCTAATGTAGAAACCAAACATGTACAATGAATATCGGGGCTACAGTGTGAATAATAGACACAAATATAATTCCCATAACTTCAGAAATGCTCGAGACGGGTCCCAAAATTACTCACCAGAAATGAATTTTAGATTTGGTAGGGTCTGTGCTAACCTGAGATCTACGATTCTAGGCTTGGTATGGATCAAACCAAATGATTAATGTTTTTTTTTCTCTCTGCATCTCCGTTTACAGATGATCATAAATGTGGTGGATGAGCAAGAATTAACCGGTGGGGAAATTTCCTCACCACCACATTCCTAATGTCTATTATTTGCCACTAGAAGTACATGTGGCAAAATAAATGTAGAATATTCCTCACATTAAGCCACCGGGATGAAAAACAACACCCTTTTTTAGGTGGGAAAACTCATCTCATTGGCTATATTATACTGTCAGTGGCACAATGACCTGCACTGCAATATATATGCAAAAAAAAAACATAAATAATGTACAACATACAACACAGTGTTTCAATGTCAGTAAGGAATATTAGTATCTGTAAATTCTTAATGTACCAACAATGGCAGGTAAAAAAAATATATAAATTCTGGAGCCTGTCAGCAGAGCATGTCATTTGTTTAAATATTTAATTATTTATACATTTGCATAATCTGTCAGTGTCAACAAAACAAAACAGTTCACCAAGGGCGCTGTTAATTGCTTTGATATGCATTTTATTCCAATTTTTATTACAAAGCGCTCTAAAAAAATAGCTGCCTGTATATCAGATGAGATACTGCCGAAATCTAGGGCACTCTCAACATAGCATGGGAAAATACTGTTCTCCTCCAGGATGCTTTTGTTTTAGTTTGGCCACAAGACAAAAAGCATGTTTTTAAATGTAAAACTGACTCTTCAAAACAGGTTGTGCACTGCATGTAATGCATAGTCTACTTCCTCTGGATCAAAGGGGGTGAGTTAGATAGTGCTCCTTCAACAGGAAAGTGGCGATTATTTTGACCAGATGATAAGAGCCGAATGTAAACTAACTGGCCACACAGGCTCATGTCATTACAGTACATGCCTTCACAAGACAAGTTTCTAACAGTGCTAAGGAATATCAGAAAAGTATTCTTGAATCTGTTGTTCACATAAGGCCTGTGGTAATTTAAGGTCTTCACAAAGAAGGGTAAATAACTAAAAGTAATGAGATAAGTTCAATGTGACATTTGTAACTTTTCTCCCCCACCTAATGTTTCTTTGTCCAAAACTATAGAGACAGTTTTGGTACAAAATCATGTGTATTATGCATAAGGATGCAACAGACAAATAATTCACTGGAATCCAGTCAAGCAAGCTTGAGCTCGGCACAGGCAGGACTCAGCTGTGCGGGATTACATTATTCATGGGCCTTTCCCATACACCCATTTAGACAACTCTTCGGGAAAAACCTGTTAGAGGCAAACTGAAAACCAGTTTTCTTACCAAGTTTGGAAAAATGAAGAATTGGCTTCCTTTCAATGCACAAGTTGGAATTTGAATGATAATAATTATATTTCAAAGTTATTTAGTAATCACACAATTGAAATTATAAAAACAGACATTTATATAATCTGTAAAGCCCATCGCTTTCAAAACAATCTCTCATGTGAGCTGACAGGGGCTAGATATGACAGCGGAGCTTAAGCTCATTAAATATGCAAATATTATCCAATCCTAGCCGTGGGCGTTTACTTCCAAGTCCCCAGTGCGGCACGACCATCAAAACCCAGCATTCAGGAGAGAGCCTCAAAACCAGTGGAGAAAATAGCCTATTACTTATTAGTTATGATGTTTTTGAATGTAAAAACCACACGAACATCATTAGTTGACCCCAGACAACAATATAAAACATTTTTAAAAGCCAGTTCATGACAGTATCACACATTCCTAATATTAGGATCTGAAGGAAGCTTATGCAGTGACTGTGTTCTTCCACAACCAGAAATAGTGCAATATCTTGCTATATTCTTCAGCATGTTTATTGTTGTTGACTGCGTAATCCGAACAGCTCCATGAGTCGGTGGGCAGGGCTACTGAATTAGACGTTCTGTAGAGGCGTGTTTCGTTGTGCGATGACGTAAGGATGAAGCACACGATCGTTTTCTGGGCCTGGTTTCTATTAAAGCTTTTCTTTGACTAACAATGAAGTTTTCAGCTCTGAAACTTACAGGATATCCTTATATTACCATGACCTTTTATATATCAAAAATTCAAGGGAAAGTTGATTTCTCAATTCAGCATCCCTTTAAGACATGCAACAGAACGTCAGGATGGTGACCTACAGAAATATCTCAGCAGTCGGTTGCCTTGAAGTATTTACTAAGAGGAAATGACTGCTGTTATCTAGGCGAGACTTGTGTGATCACCATTGTTTTCTAATTACCATTTAGCAGCGCAGCACCAGGACACACATCCCACAGAAGAAGTCTGTTTACCTTCACTGAGCTAAACTGCTATATGTCATATCAAAGCTGATCATAACCCGCTGGCTTCAGAATTAGGGTTTAATCATCTCCATTTCACGAAATGCTTCCATAAAATAAAGGCAGTCAAACGACTGCTCAAGCCTGAAAAAAGGGGAAATGTCCATCTAAACTGACTTTCCTTCATATTGAAGGCATATGACATGCAAGGCATGCTTCCATATTCCATTTTCCAATTTTCATTGGTGTCCATTTTTTCACAAGTTCTTTAATTTATAACATGACGATTTACGGCTGTACTAGGCAGGATATTAATCATGGCTTTGGCCGCGGAGGAAGTGGCGCTTCTTTATGTCAGCTCAAGCGAAGCTGCAATCACCTTTTCCTAGTAACCTTGACCCCTAGCAGGCGCACAAAACATAGTAGAGCTGCAGGATTAAATGTTAAAAGATTGCGATCTCGATTCAAACACCAACACAATCTATTTCTAAATGACGACTGTGTCTATTAAACATTTAACAACAACATTGTGTACACACTTACGTTAATGTTATGTTTCCTGTGAGGTAACATTTAATTGCGAACCAATAATTTATTTTGTAAATAAAGCGTTGTGCTTCACTCCTGTCATAAAATTCATGTAAAACAGCATTCACATACAAAAAAAGATGTTTGGCCGACCACCGCCGGTGCTACTCAGCCACCGCGGTGGTGCGGATATCACGTTCACCGGCATAGACCTAGACCATCGCGGTGGTTAAAAACTGCCACTGTCAAAGCCCTGCACACAGCAGTGTTGATCACCTTTTGAAAGTAACTTGGTGCTTCAAAAAACGATTGTATTGATTACATCGTTACGCCAGTAAGAGGTGACAAGTGACTCAAAAAAAAATTGTCATTGAATTACTCAGTCAAGAGATTTGTTAAAAAATGCTGATTCGTCCAGTAATGAAACAGGTGAAGTACGAGTAAGTCAATGAATCATTCATCTAACCCGATTCTTCATTCGAATTCATTCAAATTAATTCAAAATTTTATACAGACTGCAGCAATTACCTTTTTGTCAAAACATCTGGTAAATGATCATGTTTAGAATCATGATCTTTATTTAAAGCAAAAAATTATCCAGATCAATTTATCCAGAATCGTGGAGCTCTAAAAAGTAGGCATTTTTACAACAGGCCCACCTTGTATATGAAAAGACATCTCTCTTGCACTGCCCTGAGCAAATTCGACCTGTCCAGCCATGTGTGCGCGCAATGGAATGGACGTGGATGAGGTGCCTCTGACTCTCTGGACAATTCCCAAACATCAACCCCTGAAAGGCTTTCATGATGAGCTACGCTCAAATTAAACAAATTCACTGTCATCATCTTCTACTTTGACCTTTTTGAGCCAGAATACATTTATGCATTTTGGTAGATGCTTTTATCCAAAGCGACTTACAATGTATTCAAGGTATACCATTTTTATGAGTTCATTTCCTGGGATTCAAACATATGACCTTGGCATTGCTAACACCATGCTCTACTATTTGAGCTACAGGAAAATAATAAAAAATAAAAAAGGGGGGAAAGGCAATGATTTTCCACATGGTGCATGAACAAAGAGGGCCTCTGTTTCTCATTACACATGTGCTCGCTGAAAGAGCATATTAGGTTAGTGTTTCTTTAAGCGCCGGCACATTTTTCAGGCGCCTTCCAATGTTTGGCTTTCAAACCGGGGCTGAAGAAAGATGATCCCCTGACAGCACTGCTTCATTATGGAACAGGCTGGTACAAGTGGAGGGAGTGGCCGACCTGTTTTCCCGCACCCAGCCCCCTGGCTGCCACACTGCTGTCTCACCATGCCTGTACACACACACACACGCACACAAAAGCAGCACCTCAATGATGAAGAAAAGAAAAAAAGAGAAAAAAAGAGTGCTGTCTTCCAGCAACTGCCCTAAACTCCACCTCCAACCCCTCTTCCTAGCCTGGGAAAACAGATTCCTGTGTTATGGCTGTGAAACCCAAACTTGGACAACATCACCTTGAGTCAAGCACAACCAGTTTCCTAGGTTGCCGTACAGGTCGTGTTAATTACACTGAATGCCAAGAGCTCAAGTCTCCACATGGAGACGGGTGTAGAGTTGCTATAACACATGGGAGGAGGCGTTAACCGAGAGCCAAGATACAGCAGTTCAAACAAGAGCACAAAAGGACAGAAACATAAAAGCAGAGTGAACAAATGGCCTTGTGCTTTTAAAGTTTGGAGTTGTTCGTTGCACGTGATGTCTGAAAGCAGTCAGGCGTACTGATCAGGCCCAGTGGTTTTGCTCTCCAGATGAAGGCTTACATAAATAATGGACAGTGCACTGGCTCCTAGGTTCATCTCATTATTGCAAATGGCTTGATGTTCATCCTCCACCTCATCAGGCTGAATTGAAAGACGATGGTCCCATACAGACTGAGAATGACAGCTGACATCACTATTGTTACCCAGCACTCATTAGCATCACATTACCCGTGACCCAGCACAAGACACCAGTGTGAGAACAGAGCTTGATGAGCCTGTAGGACAAATAATGTGCGTGGTGGTATGTAATGCTAATATATCAACTACCAAATGTTTGGGTCGGATAATATTATTTAAATGTTTTTGAAAGAAGTCAAAAACATTATAATTTCCTGAATTTTTAGGAGTCATTATTCCAGTTTTCAGTGTCACTTGATCCATCAGAAATCCTTATAATATGCCAATTTAGTGTCCAACAAAATAGTTCTTATTATTGTCAATGTTAAAAATTGTCGTGCTGCATAATTCCTTTTTCAGGATTCTTTGATCAACAGAAAGTAGGCTGCAATGATTAGTCAACATTAGGGGGCACAATCATTTAAATATACTCCAGGGTTTCTACTGATAGAAAGCCATATGCTAATCGCTAAAGTAACCCTTTACGTCCACAAGACTGTAGGGTGTCCAATTTGTCATTTTAGGTTTTTTAGAAAAACGAATTCGAATTGTAAAAAAATAAATAAATAAAAAATTGTAACTGTTTACTAGCAATTGGTTGTTGAAATTAAGTAAATGGTTTTCTAAGCAAAGCAGTTAACCTACTAATGACTTCTGAGGACAGAAAACCTGAAGGAGATTTGTCTATTTATTTGGCTAAAAGTTCACTAAAAAATAGTGAATTTTTCTGAAGAGATTTACTTTTTTTTATTAGTTAGAATAGGCATAACTATATATTTATAACTAATTGCAAAAACTGAATACTCAACCAAAGCTTACTCATTAACCTATAAAATAATTAATGATCACTCAATTAATCATTCCCACAATTGTTAAATTAATAATTGATCAAAATAATCGTTTTTTGCATGCCTCTTTTGTAACATTATAAATGGTTTATCAAATTAATGCATCCTTGCTGAATACTTATAAGTAGTATAGTCGTCAGTGATGCGCGGGGTCAATGTTTAAACAACCCGCACCCGACCGACGTTTTCAGATAACCCGCCCGCAAATCGAACCGCAAAAAAGAAAATATTTTAACATTGCCCGACCCACATTTTTTTCAAGTAGTAAATGCTCCCGGCATAATATCCATTAATCCAGCCTGTGGAGGATAAATGTTTCAGGCCCTGACGTGCGCTTAGAGCAGTGTACAGCAGAGCAGAGCAGTTTTTGAGGCAGCCCATCATTGTCCATTTCAGCCGTCTTGATGCATATCTAACTCATTTTGGTGAGTACATTCCACGAGATTGCACACTTGTAGCCTACTATTAATACGCAATACCATGTGATCTTTTTGGACATTACTGAGCTATATGCATTTAAAAGTATAGCCTATTAAAATGGTAGGCTACAATGGCATTGCTCTGTTTAACATATATTGAAATCTGGCATTTTGTACCGCCACGTCATCTTTATTTCAAACGTCCCGACCAACCGCAACCCGGATATCATGAAAGATATTTTTGGATGACTCGTAACTGCAGGCACCCGCTTGTTTCAACCCGCGCATCACTGATAGTATAATACCAACAACAAAAAATGACCCCACACTTTTGACAAGTATAATTGTAATATTTTACACAATATCTACTAAACATTTTTACTAAATTGGCTACCTAAACTCAAACTACAGTAAAAAGTGGAAAGGCTGATATGTCTAACAACTTATTTGCATCACTTGAATGCAACACGTTTAACTCTGTTATCTGTATTGGTGCATACAATGATAAAAGAGAGCCTATACAATTAATTTTGCTTGACAAACTAGCTGTTGTACAAGATCATTTTTCCAACAGGCATGGAAAAACATGCCAGCTCCAATCGCCATCCCTTCCGCAAGGCTTTTGTAATTTGTAGGTTATGTAGGTTTGCAGCTAGCATGCCAGCTCCAGCGTGGTATTGACTGATCATCACACACAGCCCCTGTGAGCAAGCAAACAAAGCAGCCAGACTAATGATGTTGATTTATTCACATAAGCCTTTACTCACAGAGCATATAAATATAATGGCAAGAGAGCTGCTTGTATGGGTGGAATTCGCCTGACCACAGATGATCAAGATGTGTTTTGATTACACAACACTATCAATAGAGCAAGCCATTTACATCAAAAAAGGCATAGAGAGTTTATTAAATCACTGTCAGGCATAATAAAAGATTCTAATTAGTGGTCGATTGATATGGAATATATATTCAGTGGTCGATGCGGATACCCAAATAGAGGTCAAGATGGCTGATTGCTGGTATTTTTATCTAATGAGATGTTCATAAAATGTAAAACTGAATTCAAATTAATAATTATTTTACACAATATATTTTTTTAAAAGAAAAATGTGCCAAAACAATTTGGCCCCTGGTCACTAAATGTCCAAATCTTGGCTGACTCTTATTCAGAAGCAATATATTTATATAATTTTCTCACTACATTTTTTTTGCCTTTACATATTTATTCAAGTACATTATTCAACCTTCAAAATATTGGAGCATATACTTTATACATCTTTTCTTTTACTAAACAATGTGAGATGCAGGTCGAACAATGTTTTTTGCAGAGATGCCATAGAAGAACAATTTTGGGGTCCCCAAAGAACCTTTCAGTGAATAGTTTAGAACTATTCTTCTACTACAAAACCAAACACTACATTTTACGCGATGGAAATGTTCCAAGGTTCTTTATATAACCATAGATGAATCTTATTACAAAGAACCTTATTATTTTTAAAAGCATTATGAACCCTTATTCAAAGGTTCCTTCCAGAGATTTCAGAATCAGATATTGCACTGCTTCAGTCAAAAGTTATTTGCTTCAGTTATTTTGATATTGTCAAAATAAGCCTACCAATTGAGAAAAACAAATATGAAATAAAAATACTCTCTGCAGAGCTTCAATGGGTCTGAGGCTTGAAATCATAAAACAGCACCAGCCTTTTCTCTCTCTCTCCTCTGCGCTGTTTGAACATCTGCTGATAAAATGGAGTGTGCCACCTATAAAAGATGGGGACGAACGAGCAGAAGGAGAGATGTTTGCCTAAATGCAAGGTCATAATACAGCACCCATACTACATCTGTCAAAATGCAAAGCACAGGACCAGATGTTTCCATCATGGTTTAATTCTGGCACAGGCAGCGGGATTAGTTAATCCATCTATAGCGTCGACTTATAGCCTATGATCAATAATTCAGAGAGCCCATGAGAGACCAGGCTGTATTACAGCACAGCTGATATGAGCCGAACGCAACTGCAGAGGCCTGGGGATTCACAAGAGGAGATGTGAGAACAATGATAATGTGGACTCGAAAGGGTATATGGAGAAGTTGTGAGCTCTTGAAATACGGTGGTCTGAAGTTATTGAAGACGGAAATGAGAACAAGGGGGTGAGATGGAGTCAGAGTGAGATCACGGCCCTCCACTTGAGGAACAACACAGCAGTGGGTCTGTTTAAGATTACCTGATTAACTGGACGCTTCAATAAGTCTGCTGAAGCAGTGTACAGCCATTATAGAGGGGGGACAAAAACTCCTGCTTTAAGGTTAATCTTGTGATAAGGTTCTCTACCAAAGCTAGGTCAATTGCATGGAAAACCCTGAACAAACATTAGCATTCTGTGGGAAAATGTACAGGCGCAATGGACAATCTTGACAGGTATTTTTGTATGCCATTTTCCAGTTCTAAAAAAAATCTTTATGAAAATGAATACATATCTATAATCATAACATGCCTATTGCCAGAAGTTACTTTAGATACAATGATGTTGTGAGTGCAAGAGCAGTCTTTGTTTGAACCAAAACTAGACAAACTAGCTCAAATCTAAATGCAAGTGTGTTTCTAAACAGATGCATCAGATGAGCTCTGCCATACTACAATGTTTATACTGTGGTATTGAGGTAAAATTTAAAAAGTCAATTTATAATATTATAAACTTTATTTGAACATCACTGTCATGACACAAACCAAATGCACATCCTGTATTCCCCAAAACAGTCCTTTTTTTCTTCAGACTTCTCAAGTCAAAGGTCTTAAAGTTAGGACAACCTCCAACCGATCTTAAATCAGCAAAGATAAGATGTTTCTTTAATATATTGTGTTGTGTCTAATATTGAACATAAACAGTAGCTACATATAATATTAGCCTACAATTACAAAAGATATGACTGATTACGCTTAAGCGACACCATTGATTAATAATATAAACAATGATTGCTCATGATTACACGACATTTTGTATTTAATTTTTTTTTACAATCTCAAATGCTTAGAATTAATCTTAAGAAATTTCTTAGCTTCTTAAGAAGAACTTCATGAATCTTGCCCCCAAATAAATACAGAATAATAATAAATATTTATTCATAATATTAATTAGTGTAGAATCAGCTTCACATGATGTAAATAAAGGAGCAGAACACAAAGCACTCAAAACAGTATAAATAATATTATAAAAATCCAACTCTAAATTCTTATTAGAGAAACGGCAACAAAAAAAAGCCAATATGTGACCACACATATATGTATCAAAAGAAAAGGACTATATTCTATATTAATGGGACTTGCCCATAAATGCTCTATGTTTTCACATTAATCTGTGTTTTTTTTCTTCTCTGTCATGTATAAATAATACAAAGAAGTTCTGGCTAATTGCTAATTATATCTGTGCAAATGCTATCTACTAGAATAAACAGAACTGCAAAACCTCTACAGGCTAACATAATTTGACCATTGCACGGTATATACTGTCATGCCCTAGACTGACAAGCCAGACCCACATCAAGATGTTTGGTCTGGAAACTCACCATTGACAGGGCTCAATCCGAGGGGCGGGATAAACGGTTGTCTTTCAAACTCCCTCTGCACGCGACAGGATAGCGCTACAACCAACCAGAGCAAAGAAGGTGAAGCAGAGCTTGTTGATAGATTAAACATTCACCGTATCCGGTCGGCAAAACTCTGAACACATCTTCCCTTTTTAAGAATGACTTCAGTGCCGTTCTTTGTTCTTTTCTCAGAGAAAAGCTTAACTCCAAGTCTTCCAGAGTTGCAGTCAAAGCTGATTCGAAAGACCGCCATTCGCCAGTTTCTGTGTTTACTAGAAGCATGCAAACGCAACTCGGCCGTTGTCATTATGGCCAGGCCACCGACTCTATACACGATGTGATTGGCCCAGCAAGAGTTAGGCGAATACAGCTCAGAAGGGTATTCAGAGTTGCTAGACAACACTCGCGGGCAGATTAAATTTGCTGCCGCTAGGGTGAGTCTAGATTTCTAGGCTAGTCATACCCAGCTCTGATTCCCAAAGTTTTGACATGCAAGATTCTGGAACGTCTTTTGGGAATGCTATCAGCTGTGGCCAGTCTCTTGTAAGCAGTAGACATATCGTATTCGACACCAGGGAAAGCAGGTCAGCTGCATTCCTTCATAATTGGGTATTCAAACAGTTATCTAACCACAAACTAGAAGTTATGAATGAACACATGCAAGCACACCAAGAAACAAAGAGTGACCTAATACAGGCTTGTTGACCTAACACTGAGCTATTCTGATGTGCTTTGGTGATGATGGAAGGGAAAAAAAGTAACGGAACGAGACAGCCATCTGTCACGGCACTAGCATTTAGCGGGAGCATTAGTACCACGTGCGCTCTGCATAACACACCACTGGCTTTCTTTTTCCTCACGCCATGCCAGGCGGAAAAACAGACAACAAACTAAAAATGTCTGTGAACTAGCACATGCTGCCTCAGTAGTGTCGTAGTGTTTTCAGGACAGGGAAAAATCTCTTTTAAACATGCTGGAGTCAAACATAATAAAGCTCTGTATAAGTATGCTCACTAGAGACCAAATAACAACAACTCCAAAATTATTTAAGAACAGTATGATATTGTATTTCATTTCATCCTGGAAAATGCGTTCATATAAAGTACAGAAATTAAAAAAGCTCTCAATTCATTAAAACAGTGTTAAATAAATAAAACTGAATCGGATGGACGTCTCACTTCGAGTGACACGACAAAACTATTCTTCATAAAATGCTTCCTTTACAGTCAACAAGACTGTAAATGAGTGATTTCTTCTGCAGCGTGTTTGTGAATGCAGAACTCACACATGGACTGTATTCACGCTGAACCACAGAGCTCTGCATTTTAATGTCAAATCTATTAGTCGTATTATAATTAAACACATATGATAATATTATGAAAAATAAATCAACTGATTTTGGTTATAATCATGCATTCATAGTTTGTGCACTTCTCACAACTCAGCGTTTGTTGATGACGGGACATTGGGTGACCTTTATCTGGATGCGTGGAGGGAGGGGATCTGAAACAGGGCTCAGGTTCAGCATGGCCTTAATGTCTTTCAGCTGTGTGCAGAAATGTGAATTCCTGAAGCTATCACATAAATCTAGACAAACTCAACCCAGTTCACAAGCTCTTTCATTTCCCTCACTTTTTCCTGCCATAGGGTGCCGAGCTTCTGCTATGTTCTTGTGGTTACCATAGAAAACAGGATGTGGTACAGAAAAGCGTTTTGGATGGACAGTTGTAATTTTTTCTCAAAATTACAAGCAGTTAAAATTTATGACAGATACATGTGCTCAGGTCGGGTGAACCCTGAAACAGGAAACATGACTATTGGGACAACATGTGAACATACACACACACCCCAACAAAAACTATTTTAGTTCATTTCAGGGCTGGGGCTTGACATCATGGAGAAAAAAAAAGCTTTCCATTTTTCACAATCATTACTGGCATTATCTGTGCTTCCTGTTGAGAGGCCACTATATTTCTCAACAAGCAACTCACATGCAGAGGGGCCAACTGCGTAAATCAAGCTAAATGAATTTCAGCTGTTTAACCAAAGAACTGCAGACTCTAGTGCATGTTAGACGCCTGCTTTTGCTAATCACTGTGAATGATGATAAGTGTATTGTGCATACGCTTACCGAATAGTGTAAATCAGTGTGTGATGTATGACTGGACACACACAGGCCAATACGTAGGCCAATTCGTATTCACCAGCACGTATTGAACCGTGAATGCCGTACCGAACGGTTCAATATTATATTTAGTATTGTGGCATCCCTAGTACATAACTATAAAAGCTTCAAATTAATGTTTAACTGTGATTGACAGCTTCTCTGAGTGAAGAAGTCACTGAGGCACCAACATAGGAAATGGAGCTTTAATTTTAATCTGTACATTTCCATTCACACAAAAAGTTGTTGATTAGGCGGAAGTGTGAGTGGGACCTTGAGCCATCAGCACCATATTTGACCACTGGTGGCCTCACTTATGTCAATGGAAGAGAGTGAAGGCGGATCGTCCATCTTTTTTTTACAATCTATGATCTGGACTAAAACCATGGCAAAGCATCCCTACCCTAAATTATATTTATTCAATAAATAATATGAAATGTTGAGTCTTAGGTAAAATGAGTACGCAGGGTAGTTTGTTCCTGTACGCTTAACTATGTTTATCATCTGTAGTCTACCGCTGAGCAAAAGGATGCAGACAATATCCCAAGATAAACACCATAGCAGCAGAATGCAAACTGCTGAAAACTGCAAAAGTGCAGAGTCATGAAAATAGCCTCTGACCTCATGCAGGACAGCATTTAAATGTTTAATTGAAAACACTCACCAAAAGCTGTGTCAATTGCTTGCAGACATGTTACTCAATAAACAGGCAGCCAGCAGCCAAGCAATTTCAAAACGTTGAAGATGATGCATATATCCTGATTCCAAGAGTAGAAACACAGTGGGGTATTTCAGCCTCCTAATTGAAGACAGACGTCTGGCCACATGACCCCTGCCAAATTGCAGCAAAGGCAAACAACTGCACCACGGAATGGAAACTTCATTTCCACTCTTTCCTCTTGGCTCTCTGTCTCTTGCTCTCTCTTTAATAAACAAAAGCTACCCTAGTAATTTAACTAAATTCCCGCATTTGATCAGGGCCCATTATGTTAAACTGCAACATGATTGCTGTACAGGCTTGTCGTGTTATTTTCACTCACTTACACACCTGTAATTACAGTGGCTTTAGCTGCTTGGTGAAAAGGAGGTGTTTGGAGTCAGCAACAATGACTTTATCAGTGAAGAATGTTTGGGTCCAGTCCAAAATGGTCCTTAATCTGAAGTTAATTTAACCTATTACAAGCATCGCATTTCACGATTAACATGTCAAAGCGGTTGCATCTTACTGTTACTTGAGCAGTTGCTGCATCTTGCACAGATACAATTATAAGGATAAATAAGGGTAAATATAAGGACTCCAAGTGGCAGTAGTCCAGGCTCTGTCTGGTATTAAGATGCCGGCATTTATCTCAGTCCTGGCCTGATTCTCACAGATGGGATTTTCCAGCAAAGCACTGCAAATGAGTTCAGCCCAAGAAACTTACATTCCATTATCACATTCCATGTGGACACGGCCAAAACCGCAAGTGAACATTTATGCATTTCACCAGTACGTTAGGAACTCTCTCTGACTTTCCATTGTGTTTGGAGATTAATATTATGTAGGGCCAGACTTTTGACTATTGGTATTATGTCTGATTCACTCACTCAAATCACAAACACGCTTTCCACATTTGCAAAATTCCTGTGTAATCTTGTGGCAAAATATGTTTACTTTCCACTGTCAATAGCATTGCGATCTATGAAGCACAACTTGCACAGAATTCACCTTCAAACCATTCAGTTGGCCAATGTGGTGAATTTGAGTGACCAACTTGAACAAGAGGATTTTGCTTGGGGAACCTTTTCACTCAATCAGGAAAATCCAGATTGTGCAGATTCCTATTTAAATGACTAGTAATCAATTGCAGAATTTCACAGAACAACTGTAAGTGTGACTGTACCTTTAGGCATAAACAGATAATCTGACTCACATGTAAAGCAAAGTGTTTACAATGGTGTTTAGAGTCAAATAAAAAAAAAATAGAAAACTAAATCCTAGTAGGAGGGGGGAAATAATTCAGATTATAATGCAAAAATCTCCACAAATTGTTGTAAAGAAATAGATAATAATTAAGCATTAAGCAAAATGTGTAATCAGAAATTCAGAATAGACACTTATGCTTGTGGATATCTTTACCTTCTTCTCACTGCATATTTCATTTGAAGCCAAATATTGAAGCCATATTTGAAGCCAAAAACCTCACAAATGTTTTCAAATCCAGTGTTTAGTTCCTCCTTAGAAGCCATTAAATACAATTTTGTCCTGGCTGACTGATAGCAAACCCATTCACCATGACGCCCAGAAGCTGCATAGCAGTCAAGCAATCTGATAGGAGACTGTGATTTTCACACACGCTTTCCAGTTTTGTGCACACATGCATCAGAGTCAGAGAACCAACTGTGGGTATGACGTCTGAGGCTGAGAGTATATTAAAGTTAGTGACAGTGACTGTGGTAGAGTTCAGCTCAGGTGAAGTCTGCAGGCATCAGCATTCACATGATCTAACACAGCAGCATCAAACAGTATTTTAAAGGTCCCGTTCTTCGCGTGTTTTCGAAGCTTTGATTATGTTTACAGTGTGCAATATAACATGAGTTCATGTTTCGCGTGTAAAAAAAACGGTATTTTTCACACAATTTACCTATCTGTACAGCGCTGTTTTCTCTGTCCTAAAAACGGCCTGATGATTTACTTGTTCTATGAAGTCCCTCCTTCAGAAACACGTAACGAGTTCTGATTGGGCCAGCTCTTCCTGTGGTGTCATTGGACAGCAGCTTAGCGCATTTTGCCCTGGAAAGGTCCCGCCTCTTAGCATAACGGAGAGATGCAAGCGCTGAATGCGCGCTCTTCTGCACGTGGGAGAGCAACAAGACCACGCTCCCCCAATTTTGCGTGTTCTTGTGGGCGGAGGGTTAGTCAACAAACGGTTCTAGTGACGTCATTACATCCCTGCACTTCCTGCTGTAGTCCAAACCGGGCGTTTGCTGTAGGCTTTGAAAGGGAACTTCTGTTAAATAAAATATCTCGCTTGGCATTGAACTTTGAGCTTTATAATTTTACAGGTATTATTTATGCTCTAACAGCAACATTACACACTAACTAAAGTTTGAAAGATGGAATCGCGAAGAACGGGACCTTTAAAAGATCCTTGTGGGTTAAATGGCACAGAACTGCGATTAAACATGTTCAAAACTATCAGTGCTTGATTACAAACCACTGCTGATTGCAAACCATGGCCACATCTGAAGGAAGGACTTCAAATGCAAGAAGCATAAAAGAGGTAAGAAACAGTGCTATATATGCATTCAAGAAAGAAAAAAAAGTCACATATGAAGACCCGAGGTCCAGGAGTGGCAAAAAAAGAGGTGGGAAGAGTGTGGGTGTAACAGGGGCCTTCTGGGATGCCTGAACTAGAGCCGGAGCGAGACTGCCGAGACCTCCTGCCTATCTGTGTGAACTTAGGGATGTCTCCCCATTGCAGCCTTAAATTACTGCAAGTCCCACGCATCTACAGGAAACATCCCCCCACAGGAGGGGGGGAAAAACCTTATTTGCCATGTCTCTTCCTTCCTTTATATGCAACAAAATATACGAGTCTCTGATGGCAGTGAAGAGAAAAAAAATAACGCAGACTGCTACACTACGAGAAGAGAACTGTCTCCTGCCATTTTCTCAAGGATGCGAGCGCTTAACGAAAGCACGGGACTCAGTGCTGTCTGCGCTCTAGCACAACGGGTCTTTTCAGCGTGTCGCCCACGCTTAGATGAAACCACACTCTGACATACTCTGAGCAGGCCCCCAGTTTCAGGCCCCCAGGGGAGCGGCCAGCAGAGGACTGGGTATTGCAAAAGCAAACAAAGTTCCAGATGAAGCACTCAGGCAGGATGTCAGCCCGGGTCTACAGAAATTCCATCCCAGTGCTACACGCAACCCTAGAAAATAATTCACAGCCGTCCCCAAAAACAATACCTTCTGACAAAGACCAAAAAATTGGTTTTGTATGGCTTGAGTTTTATTTAAAAGTGCAGTTGGTAGTTTTTTAGCTTTCAATCTGGTTTTCTTATACTTTAATCACCACAATAGTATTAAGACACTGCACTGCCATCTATTGACGTGGATCAGCAGTTTTTAAATATCTTACACTAACATTAGTGGGCTTTAGATTGCAGATTGTGCAATTTAGATTAGAAGATTTTCTCTGCCATCAAATCCCTCCACCCTGTGTATGCTGCAACAATATTTAAGCTTGTCTTTTTGTCTTTGTCTTCCTGGCTTCAGACCTTTCCTGCTTATTCGGTCGCACAGACACTGATTCTCCCATTGCCTCAGCTAGTAAAGCAAATAATTTTCAGTGCAAGGATTTTTGTCGACGTTTAGTGAAACACCTTAGATCACGTCATTTCCACAACATGGCCAAATACACTGAGGGTGACCCGCACCACATACAATTGAAAAACTTTTTATATAAATCTATCATGAGCACTATAGTCTTTTTTTAACCCTATTTGCTGATAATGACTACAGCATAGTCTTAGCATAATTTAAAACAAATCGATTCTCAAAATAATCATTAGTTGCAGCCCTACAATCATCATGTCACGCGAGTGTATACCATTTAGATGATGACTCTTTATGCTGAATATTGAAACTACTGAATGCACAGTTAAAGTAAACCATTATTAAAAATACTAAATTTATCAACAAGGCTGCATAATTTCCTTCAGGTGCATCTAAATCCATGAGGATTTTAAGATTTGAATGCACTGCAGACGTGCAGTGTAATCCTTGGGATAGCATGTAACAGGAATCATTTTTATTTATTCCTTCACTATAAATCAACATAATAAAAACAGTGTTGCCTTGAGGTTTAAAGAAATAGCAGCATGTCAGTCATTTACTTTGTCTCGGGTAAGTGAATTTATTTTGCATTGAAGAAATGTGATTCATCACCTGTGTAGGACTACACCGTGTAAGTCTAGTCCTACACTGGTGATGAATCGCATTTCTTCAATGAATTATAATGAATGACAATGAATTACAGAACTGACTATCAAAGTGTAATGCTTCTTCTTGAGTACATAACTTGCCTGAAGGATTTTTTTTTGTCTAATATTAAGGAGCCCAAATCCCACTCTCAGATGTTCTGTTTCTTAAGGGCTCTATTTTCCTCACTAAACGTTCCCATTTTCCAGTTCTTCAAAGTCTAGCAGCAGACAAACTCACAATAGAGCACAGCACAAAGCATGTCTTATTACACATGGAACAATAGGCCTCATTTTTCAATCCATATTTTCACAGCATTCCTTTCTTTTCCTTCATGCCTGACATGAAATGCCCTACTGCCAACAACCACCTGCAGGACAGAAAATTCCAGCAGTGGGTATGCAAATGCATCCAGATTGTTTTCCTGCATGCACACACATGCTCATGCGTGCACACACACACACACACACACACACACACACACACACACACACACACACACACACACACACACACACACACACACACACACACACAGAGAGAGACACACACACACACTCACAAAGGCCCGGTGCTTTCCTGTGGTTCTGCAGCGAACTGGGATGAAGCAAGCTTGAGAAAAACAGAGAGCACACTGTTCATTCCTAAATCCCTCTACAAGGCAGCCGTGTCTGCTCCCATCCCATTAAGCCGGCCTTTAGGGAGCTGCGCTCACATCAAATTCACAACATCCTGCACACTGACTCTGCTCACGCTGCCAGACTTCCAAATGGCACGTCATAAGCAAGTCTGTTTGATTATCTGCTTTCCTCGGCAAACAAGATCCGCACAGAGAATGAAAATGAATTTCGGGTTATGAAACCGAGATGCAAGGAGCTGAGAAAGACGGCAAATCCTTATCTCTGCGGTCTCTGCTTTATGCCGTTATGTGGCGGCTCATCCACGACACGCACAGAGAAAATCCAAGAGAAAACAGACTAATCCGCAGATATGACTCATTCGGTGCGAGTAGAGAATCCATAATCCAGATGGTGATATTTCTGTGGCACATAATTTAATGTAATCTGCCAAGCAAATGACAAATGATCAGACTTGAAGACTCTGAAGAAGGTGAAAGGCAAACAGCGTCGTTTTTGTGCAAGTTAATCTTCTGCCTTCATAATGACTCCAGATTAATCTGCGGTCATGGGACGGGCTCACAGTACCCCTGAAACGTGTGAAATTTGCCACTGTGGTGAAACACTAGCACAGGCTGCTAAAGCAACACAGCAAACGTCAGCACCCATTTATCACGAGCAGGGAATGTAATAGGAAATCCACATGTGAATTTCCTCAGTGTTATTTCCTCTTTGATGAAGCATTAATTTGTCCTAATTAGATTTAATACTAAGTTATTGTGTTGTAAGCATCTTTGCCCAGTGGAAGTGGTCCTCTTCCTGAGCTTAAGGAGCCAAACGCTTTGTGTATTTGAAAGGCTTCCTTTAATCACACTGTAGCCCATATCACCAGATTTAACCCAATTATTACAGCTTATTTTCACCCTCAAGATGGTTTTAATTGCTAATCACAACTAAAAGGGGGCATTTGCATGTGGAGATGGCAGAAAGGAAACAAAGCAATTAATTATATGGGTGTGTTCACATTTTAGCCCCACAGAATCCTAGGTTTACATTTACTTCATTCTACTGAAAGCATGTGTTGGGGCCACCTGCCACTCAACAGTTTCCATTGCTATCCATTGCTAATTTTTATTATTATTTCAAAGTTAATATTATTCCACGATAAACAGCAGAAGGCAAAACATCAGCATTATGAATGTGAGTGTTAAAAGTGAATGATCATCATTTTTTATTCAGTAGAGAATATATTGACTTTTGGCAATCCAAGCAAATAAAGTTCAAACAGAGATTTTTTTTAAAACAAGGCTGTAATTGAATGTAATTGTAATTGCACTGCTGTATTGTGGGATATAGTATTGCTTGCAGTGTACTCAGCCTGCATAATGCAAACATAATGCTGACGTTGTGATATGGTAGTGCAATTATACAATTATTATAACAAAAGCTTAAATTAAGGAATGAAGAAAATATTAGTATTGCAATTTTACACTTCAAGAAAATTATATTATTTTTCTTAAACAGTACAATATGAATAGTTTATCTTTTGTTTTTATTTAGTAATTACAAAAATTAGTAGTAGTAGTAGTAGTAGCCATATTTGATTAAACAGAGAAACTCCAGAAATCTTCTACAATGCAAACCATTAGGATGAGGCAACATGTTAATCAAACATAGGACATGCCAGAGAACATCGGCTGTATTCAACATTAGCATTACAGATCACTACCTCTTGAACCCTGTGATGATTGAATGACTTCCTCATTTGAATACGTCAATGGTTTAATTTTTTTTTCTTGTCAGAGATAAGCATCCCTTGGTCGACATAACAAGGAGAAAGCTGTCTAGTGTGGGGATCACGCTGAGTCGTGGCAAGACCTCAAACATCTGCTAAAGGTCAGGTTTCCACTGTATGGAACCAATCAATGAAGCCCATAGAGCTTCCAAACAAAGAATAGTGTTTCACACGAGAGAAGGAACCTTGCCCTTCATTTAAAAGACACTGATTTTATGCACTCAGTAATCCCCTCAAGGCAAGACAACCAACAAAAAGACATATGAGAAACTGACTGAAATTATATTTGTCATAAGTTAGGGCATAAGTTAGATGTGCCTGATCACTCTCACATTTACTGCTTATTCTGAAAACTAATGGGGGGGGGGAACTTCACTGAAAACTTTTATATTTTAATAACCTTGTGGTAATGCTTATTCTAGAGATTTTTTTATGAATTTTCTGGATCTAGCCAAATAAATATCCTACAAATAAAATTCTCTCTTTCCATTTCAATCTTGATAAATTAATGCAAAAAATGTTTATCATAATTTAATGAGTATGACATCGGTGCTTAAACTGCTTCACAATATGTACTGCAGCTGCTACATCTAATAATATAAAATGGATAGTGCTGAATCTCAATTCTGATTGGATGGGCCACATCTGTAGTCTCTGACCCTGTTTACACCTGGCATTATTATTCTGTTTTTTCGTAATCGGATCACAAACGGTTACACACCTGAGGACAGCACATTAAATAAAGTCTGCATTCAAATGCAAGTTACGTCGTTGCTTGAACGGCATAAAAAACTAACACACCCCTTAATAACTGCATGCTCTACCGGCTGATACACTTCTATTGCTGCACAATATACACTGTCATACAACCTAGCCATAATTCACTCAGGGACATTCAGCCACTATAAAGAACAATACTGGCTGAAAAATGTAAAAATTGGCACATGTTTGCATCAAAGGTTTCTTGAGAGCAGCAGACACAGTTCCACCGCATGATGAATAGACCAGATTTCAGCATTGTTCCTGGACGATCCTTTGCTCGCAGTAATTGCACTCAAATTTCCCTGGAGATTTTTGCTAAATCTAAAGTGCAGCAGCCACATGCGGTGGCCTACACGCCAAAGGTATGTGTAGATGTGCGTGTGTGTACATCTCAAAGGCTGTCACGGCTCCAGGCGTGTACACACCTCCCACTGGGCCTCTCTTTAAAGGTGTGTCATGCTCCACAATGCCGCCTCCAGCTTGTGGGTGTTGCTTTTTAGCCCCAGGCAAAACAAAACTCAATAAATGTGGGCTCTCAGCAACCTCTTTCAGATCCTGCCAAACAGTCATGATGTTGAGACAAACTGAGGCAAAACAACCACTAAGACTCAGATGTATATTTCCATCCTAAACTGGGTTTAGACACAGACAAAGGTCTGAGAAAAAATGACACTATTTTAAGGTTTCCTTTTTACATTGTAACTATACATTTAAGTACTGAGCAATATAAAATAAATGCATGTTCTTACTATTGGGTAAGGCTTAGGGTTTGATTTAGGGTTGCATGTAATTATCCATAATTTAGTTATTACTATAGTAACTACAGGTAACGTGCAACAAAGACATTGCCACACTTTCTACTAAATCAAGCTGCATTACGACACTTTCTCTGTCTTCTGCTTTCCCGTGTCCACGCAGCACTTCCACATGCATCATTGGGCAATAGCATGTGTGACTACTCAAAGAGGGAAGTTGAGATATACTCTCTAATATTGCCATCCGGAAGTGGGACAGTATTTCTCAAAGCAAATCCCTCATGTCGGAATCATCCATGCCGCAACCGCGTTACCTTTATGAGCCAACAAGAGTTCACTTGTTCCGAGTGAATTTAATTAAGAGCACATTCCAGCAGACTCGCCAAGTAGCATAACTGCCACCTCAGATGGAAGTGCTAAAAAAAGCCAAGCCCTTAGAGTAACAGTCCATTTATTTGATTTGTGAAAGTATGCACTGAAAACGAATATACAACAGTCTAAAAGGCAGACATCTGGTTTCGCTTAAGAGCACATTCAACAAAAGCAGAGAAGGATCAGCACAAGAAGATAGGGCTGGAAGCCTGTGTTGGCTCAGTGGTCCATTCCCGCCTACATAAAGCCTTGTTTGTGTTTCATTTCTGACCGTTTGCTGTCTTAGCTCGAGCTAAAAAGACTCTACCATCACAGAAACCCACATTAACACTTCCAGTGCTTCCGAAAGTCCCACATAAATTGAGCAAGAGAAATAAATGTCCCTGCTTTCTAATGCAAGTGCGATTCAGAAATAGAGGAATAGGCTCTGTGTGTGTCACTGCCGAGCATAACACGATATACGACACTACTTACTCATTGCATCACCCCAGAGCTATTCAGACCTCCGTGGCTAATGTGTCTGTACACACAGAGAGAGGTCAGCCAATGAGTCTCCAATAAATGCACGAACATACTTTGATGTTTGACTGTACCGATATCCTAAATTATTTCAACTGTGTACGTTTAGCGCAATTAAATGCTTAAAAATGCATAATTGCACTCAACCGTTCTGTAGTGCAGCCATTTCACAGCAAGACATAGGCGCTGTTCCAAAACCTAGTGAGATGCCTTGCTGTCTGCTTCCTACATAAGACAGCATCCTCACTGAAGTGGCACTGCTTAAGTAGGATGTGTGCAATATGGAACGTCTGCGAAGAAACAAACAACAACAACAACAAACATAATTCTAAATGTTTTTGTTCATTTAAAATGCATTGTACTGATTCATTGGGTCTCATTCATCAAGTTAATGTAGAAACAAGTGCAGACCCACCTGTCTGCCAAAGTCATCGTATAAATCATCATACAGTGTCATATTCTTACAACTTATGTGTATGTTAAGTAAAGTGGGACAGTACTTTTATGTGTCAACCAATTTTGTGAAATAAATGTTCTGTTTCTTAAGGGCTCGATTTTCCTCACTATCGAAGCATCCTGGGTCTCCATAACACCTCAGCAGTGCCACCTCAGCAAAACACTTTTCTTTTATTGGTCGGATGAAATATGCTAATTTTTTGAGATATGAATTTTGGGTTTTCATGAGCTATATGCTAAAATCATCATATATATATATAAAATCTTTTTTTATGAATTAGGTCAAAATCCTAAAAAAATAGGTCACAGGTTAATGACCATGGGAAAATGTGGGTACCCTGGGGGGCCGGCATAAATCAAATAAGTCTATAAAATATTATCATAATTAAGGTAAAAAAATCAATACACCCCTATGCAAAAGTGACCAATTTGAGAGGCAACAATAACCCACTGAATGCAAACACACTCCTCAATTGAAGCACATGGGAGGTTTTTCATACGCTAACATACTCTATAAATACAGTACATGTACACAACTATTGAGTAAAGTCTATTTTAATTCCACTGAACTATATGTTTTTGTATTGAATGAAATATTTATAATAGAAATTTTTTTTGCTTTGTCCACCATCTTGGATTTTTATTATGCCATAGCACCATATTTGCTATCATAATATTTAACTGATTTAGTGTTGTATCAAAATTCAACTAATAGCATTAATGTTCACAAACAAAGGATTCAATTATGACGCATTTGACACTTGATCTTCTGATGCACGTATAACACTCTAGGTATGTCCTTAATGTGACCCAGATAGTGTGGAATGTACTTTATGCACTTAACTGTCGCAACTTTCAGTCTGTCCTGAAAGGATAAGGACTATCAGACCCTGATGTTGGATGGCAAAATAGTGACATAGTAAAATAGTAAATAGTGCATAGTATAAAAGCACAGGGAGTCAATTCCCAATTCTGTCATGTCAAATGTGCCGTCACTTCATACACGCTGCATACACTGGAGATATAAAATCTGTCTGTTTCTGCATTTGAAGAGTTAAGCGCAAACCTGCACTGTGATTCACAACGCTGGACTCTTGTTGCTATGGGATACAGTCCAATCACTGGACTGAGATGCAACTTCATCTGTATGTTAAAAAAAAACTATTGCGGGATTGAATTGTCTGAAGTGACACACTTCATGAACTAGGAAGTCAGCACAAGACTACATTTCAAACAACATCATTATGGCTGGTCTGGTTGAACACAGTAGAAAATATAGAGTTAGATATACAAAAACATCAATTACATAGTGCAGAGTATTGCTACAACAATGAAACAGTGTTGAGTAAACATCATCATGTAATTGTTCTGGTAACAGAGGAGCTCGGTAACATTTGAATGGAGGGTAGTTTTCCAGAGAGGCCTGGCTGGTGCAAGACAGGGGTCAGTCCAGGTTAAACAGGATAGATTTCAGGAGTAGCATGCGTGTCTCACATCCGGAGGGCTAAAAGCAGTGGCATTATTTGATCTTTTTTATATTTATTCAAATAATTGATGTAGGTGAATTCCAACCTGCGTTTTAGCACCCCTCAAGGGCACTTCAGGAAGGGGACACAATTTATAGGAGCCATCTAAACAAAAGTGAACAACTGATTGCTTTCACAAAGGGAATATGCAATCACTTCAACAAAGTAATTTAATCATTTATAGTCATGTTCTGCCCTTCAGAGTAAGTAGGGCATAGGGATGCTCACTTCCGTTTGGAATTTGCCCTATATATACAGTATGCATACTGTGCATATTGTGCTAATTTGTTTTCTATGCACTAAATACTCCAATTGAGCTGATTCACAAATATATAGTATACAACCAGAGGGCAATGCACAGACTACCGTATCCCACAATAAAATTAACTGGGCCTTCTAATGCCAAGCAGAAATTAAGCAGAAACATTTCATCTGTGATATTTAATCTACACCAGAGCTGTGTCCGAAATCGCATACTATGCGAGTAGGTACTATATTTGAATTTGAACTTACTTTGCAACCGTTAAAAAAGTATGTTCTTCTGTAAGAATGAGTGTAGTATGAATGTAATATGGATGTTGTCGTTATCATATGACCTACCAGCGTCAGTTTTGTCCCTTCACCTCCATTCATAAATCCTCTCCCGTGGACTCATGGGATAGTAAAGTGTCCAATAGTATGCATAATTCAGAAGCTCGCCGGAAGTAGTGGGTCATCCAGGAAGTTTTCGCCTACTGTCGAATACTATGAATTTCGGACATACTACTCTGTTGTACTGTTTTTCGCATACTATATATATATATATATATATATATATATATATATATATATATATATATATATATATATATATATATATATATATATATATATATATATATATATTAGGGATGTCAATTTTCACAAATTCCCATGATCGATCGTCGTTTAAATTAACGATCAATTAATCGATTAATCGTTAACCATAATAATGAAATTTGCAACAGCAGTGGCTTATAGCCGACAGCATGACAGTAGGCCTAAGTGCAATGCTGCTCAAAACGCCATGTTCTTCACCAAATGAATGAGAAGGAATTTTTTTTTTATCTAAACAAAGGGCTATGGGATTGTAAAATTAGTCGATGTTATTTATAATGAAATCAAATTACTTATTTAATAACCAAATATAACATGTACGAACGCCGCCTCAGATCTGTTATTCAGAATTTGTGGACGCACTTGCAAGAGCAACGTGCTGAAACGTCACCTAAACCCAGTTAATTCAAAACGATTTATTAAAATATTGTTTTCATTAATGTTATGTAATGTGGCCGTCCCAATCATAGTTATTATTAGTTGTGCGTTGCTGTTTGAACAGCGCGAGCTGAAGCCGATGCGCTGAATCAACACTGGTAAGTTACACTGAAACTTTGCTGGCACGTTATTTAACTCAACAAAAAGCTTCCTATATGAGATTAATCAGATTTATATAAAGTTAACAAAATATTACAAATTATATATCTTCACAAAATGATGCGAATGAACAAGTGAACTTGAATTGAGTTGCTGATGATCATATTCAGAATGGGAGACGCATGATGTTCACGCGCTCTAGGAACAACGCTCTGAACACGGCACCTAAACCCAATGACTTTACAACCATTTATTAAAATACTGTTCTCATTTCTGTTATATAGCCTAATATGACTGTCGCAATCATCGTTATTATGCATTGCTCTGTATGCGCTAAAGCTGGAGCACTAAATGAAAACCGGTAGCCATCACTGACTGAAGCCATTTGTTACTGCGTTTTATTTCGCTGAAAGAAACGCATCCTTTATGATTGATCACATATATAACGTTACAAAATAAATGTAATATTACAAATTACTTCAGCACAATCTGATGCGAATGCACAAGTGAACTTGAACAAGTTACATGCGCGAGTCAGAATGCGTGACTCATGTTGTGTACGCGCTCTTCCTGTATCAACGCAATAAAACACACGGCAAATAAACCCAAATACTTAACAATCACAATGTTTTATTCCAGTAGTGTTCTCATTAATGTTGTGTAATATGACAGTCCCAATCAGTCATTATTAGTGCTGTTGGAGCTGCACGCTGAAGCTGATCACCGCCACGCTTTTACTACCGCTCGCCTCTAACGTTAATTATTAACCAAATGCATCCTTATGAGATAAATCAGCTATAGATAGGCCTGCACAAAGTAAACACAATATTACAACTTATATTTGCACAAAACAAAAGGCTGCGAATGCACATGCAAGCTTGCAATCATGATGAAGGTGTGACTCCAGCTGTAAAATGGTCCCAAATAGGGCACACTCGCATCATTTTTCCTCCCGTTTCCTCACGCACGCGCATGACCCTGCTTAATCGATGATCGATAAGTCTTATCGATCAAATGTCTTATCGACAATTAATCGATCATCGATTAATCGTTGACATCCCTAATATATATATATATATATAAAATAGGAAATATTACATTTTGGACGCAGCACAGGATTAGTTTGGGCTGACAAAATCTACAAAAATGTTTACACTAAATTTGACTAAAGGTGAAGTAGTCTATGTCATTTCTAAAGCATTAACATCACTAGGGCCCTATGGAATCCATTAGGGTTTTTTTTCCCAAATTCCTTTTTATTTGTTTCCTATTCTTATGACTGGATTCCATGATTTCATCTGCATTTTCAACATCATGGTAATTATAGGGGTCTACGTCTACCAAAAAGAACTACAAAAATCTAGCAGGTTTCTTGAACACGAAATATGCTGCAAGTATCATGCTAGTTTTCTATTTAGACGTTTATATAGCCACGGACTGTGCACTACAACATTCAGTCTTAAAACGCAACGTTCAATTGAAGGTTTTGGCTTTTCATAAGAAGGCAGACAATGAATGTACAGGAGAGACAGGGCCTACATCTAACTCAATAATAAAGTACAAAAGTTCAATGTTTTTCCACCTCATTGCATTCACTTATGCGGCGTCCTTCAGTACTCCTGGCAAACTACTGTCGCAATCCGCCCCCGAAAGGGAACACGCTAGAATGCTCTGCATTCAGGTTAAAGCTCCCGGCCACCTTTAATGTTTAAACTTGAGGCCTGTCAGCCATAAACCTCTCCCGTCGATAAGTGTTATATCTCTCGTTCTAAACCACTATTTTACAACCACGAACGATTACAAGAGGGGTTCTTTATATTATGTAAGCCTAATCCACCGACAATTAAGATAGGAAATGTGTCATTGGCCGGCCTCAGAAAGAACCCTGTCATTCCCAAAGTAAAGGTGCACAAAGGAAGAGTGCTCAATAAATCGTTTTAGAGAAGATATGAAAACGGAGACTCACTGTCAAAGGAAAACAGTGCCGGTTTTAGTGTCAGTCAGACTGAACAAAGAGCAATCTCTCTGTAGGTTAACTCTGGTTCAGGGGAACGGCTGAACATAGCGGCCTTTATGCTGTGCTGCAGTGGGGGAGGGCGGTGAACGACCACCGGTCTCATGTTACGAGCTGTTTTCTTAAGCCACAAATCACATGGCCACTTCCAGCTCTTTACAGCCAGTTGTTGCCAATGTGATTGAGGGCTGTAAATGGAAGCTGCATTGGTATTTTTTGCAATCAAATACTTTTCCATCATCATCCCAGACATCTTTGTAAATAACAGTGGTGCGATGTCACAGGAAAAAAAGCAAGAAATTTCACAACTAAACGTTGTGTGATTTTGTGCCATTGATAGTACTTGTTTATTCTGTGCTAAATATATACTGCACATACACGGTTGTACAAAAGTCTGCTATTTCATGAGTTCGCTTATGAAAACAGACTAGACAATATACACACATAGTTTAAGATTTTTACAGTACTATACTTTAGACTTGGCCTATAAATTAAATAAATAAACAATAATAATGGCTTTTACAGTAATGTTTCTAATTTTAGTGTTATTTATTGAATGGTATTGTTGTATTTTAAATGACATGTTTCCATGTTACCATATTCTTTTCTCATTTCCTGCAACACACAGACTACAAGCTTGATTCTCTTTTTTTTTTTAAAAGCCAAACAAACAAAAGTGTTTAGTACAGCTTGAACTTTCAGCTGCAAGCCAGCTATTGAGTGTGGAAAGTTCTGTGTGCTGATTAGCAGCGGTACAGTTGGTGACCTCAGGACACAGCCCTGAAAACAAACGGCCAGCATACTGTACACACTTACTCTATACACACAATGACAGGAGCCGCTCCATTCATCTGATCAAAAGCCAAGCAGGATTTTGCTGAAACTGGATAAGAAATTAGTGTAATGGCCTGTCAAAAGTTTCAAAACATTATCATTTTGAACGTTTTGGAATAAAGTATTTTATGCTCGCCAAGGAATACATTTATTTAATCAAAAATATGGTAAAAACTGTCATGTTAATACATTTAAAAATATATTTATTCCTGTGAGGGCAAAGCTGAATTCCATTCTTCTGTTTCACATCATGATCCCTCAGATATAATGCTAAATAATGCTGAGTTGCGTCTCAAGAAACATTTATTATTAATATTAATAGTATTATTATTATCAATGTTGAAAACAGTTTTTAATGATACCATAATGATACCATTTTCAAACGTGTGGTGAGATCAAAAACCGAGGGAGAAATTAATACTTATATTCATCAAGGATGCATTAAATTGATCCAAAGTGACAGTGAAGACATTTATAATGTCACCCATTTGTTTTATAAATGTAATAAATAAACTGAAAATACAATTGCAATTTTTTCTATTCATTAAACAATCCTGGGGGGGGGTGTCACCATTTCCACAAAAAGTTAATCAGCAGATGTTTTCATTAACAATAATAATAATCAAAAATGTACCAAATCAGTATATTAGAATTATTTCTGAAGGATCACTATATATTTCTGAAGGATCACAGTGAAGGTTTCACTGAAGACTGGAGTAATGATGCTGAAAATTCATCTTCACGTTTTAGGATTAAATTACATTTTAAAACATAATCAAATAGAAATCATTATTTTAATTTGTAATAATATTATACATTATTAGTGTTTTACTGTATTTTTGATTAAATAAATGCAGCCTTGGCAAGCTTTAGCCTACTGTATTATTAATTATTTTTATTTCATATTTTTACATTTTAAACTGCATCAATAGCCTACATTATTTGATATTTTAGGATTTATATATTAGTGGCAATGTATTTGAAGCCCATGTAATCACAATATTTGAAATAGTTTATTCCATTCAAATGTTAATAGGAACATTAAATAGAGGGGCACATACGCTAACTGTACTAAATAATTGTAGAGATAAAAACAGCTATTTAAAAAAACAGCTGATCAAATTTAACCTCGACAAACGCGTTATTTTAAAACTACACAAAAATGTATGATGGATAGGCTATACATATTATTACATTATACCACTGATAAAATAACAATTATCTATAAATATTACAGAGGACCTAGGAAATTATTAAATTATTATATAGGCTACTCATGAATGAAAACAGAGAAGAATAATGGACCTGGCCATTTACACAGTTATGTTAGCCTACATTTGGTCCAACTGTTTGCTAAAAAATAAATAGAAAATAGATTGCAAATTTTGCTATCATGGTTATAACAAGGACAAAAGGAAGAATACAATAAATAAGGATTAAGATATTTCAATGAGAAATCCCTGATGCAGCGCACTAAAGCTAAAGACACTTAATTAAAATCTAGTTACTTGTTACAAAGTCAGCGTTCAAAAAAAACATGTTACACACAAAGAGCAAATGTTTTAATTCAGAATTCAAAAGGTATCAAAGTCACAAGCTGACAACTAATATTACAATCCACCACCGTTGACTGAGATCCAAACATAGCTCTACTACACGACTCCATTGCCTGACCGACTTCCAAGCTTTCCATGTACCAAACGACCAAAATCTGACGTTTAACAGGCTGTTGAAAAATGCCATATTCTCAGACATATCTCCCGCTCCTAATATGTAATTTTCGCAGAATGGTAGCCGTTGTCTTACCGTCAGTTCGGGATTGTCATGGTCTCGGTGAGTGACGGCTCGGATGACTCCGGTTCGCCATGACCAGCGCGCGATGTGCGCGGGCTCCAGCGGCTCCTCTCCGCTCACGCACAGGAACCGCTTCCCGACCACCATGGCGAAGAACCCTCAAAAACTTCAACACTCGCACCCTACCTACCACACATTTACACCGTCTAACTGCGTTCTGAACAAAAAGAAAGAAATAATCGTGATTTTTTCGCCTTTTGCGTGTCAACCGCAACCCGGGGGATTTAAATTTCTCTCAGCCTCCACCCGCGAATGGTCGCTCTCGCGCTCGTGAAACTGAACACTAGACCGTATCACTGAGAGCGTAAAACTGGTATCCCTCCGCCTGAACAACTCACACAAGTCCATGAAACCGCAACAAGGAGATTTCTACGTCCGCCAGAGAGATTCATTCTCAATGGGAGACAAGCTGCTTTTCTACTATACGCCAGTGTGCTGAAAATAGTGCTTAGTTGTTTTTGTTGTTGTTTTTGGTATATATTAGCAGGTTGTGCAGGAAAGAATAACAAAAAAAAGAAATGAATCTATCTATCTATCTATCTATCTATCTATCTATCTATCTATCTATCTATCTATCTATCTATCTATCTATCTATCTATCTATCTATCTATCTATCTATCTATCTATCTATCTATCTATCTATCTATCTATCTATCTATCTATCTATCTATCTATCTATCTATCTGTCTGTACCTCACAATGCAATCTGTCCGTCTTTTGATTGCTTTATATTTATGAGAAAATCAGTAGCCTATATAATTCTAATTAATAATTATATAGACTACATATAATTATATGATAAATTATATAATAATTATATAATTAATATAATTTAAATTTAATTAATTTAATTAATTAAATATTATATATAATAAATTATATAATTAATGCTTAGGCTATAGTTAAAATATGATTAATATAATAAATATATGATTTGGAAATGAATAATTATTTTACAGTTTTTCTCCATTGTTTGGTTTGACCCATTTCTTGAAACATAAATGACATTCTCAAAATTGTAAGATAATTTGTAAAAACATCAAAGCTCAGCACATAGCTCACTTACAAAAGCTAATATCTCTCCCAAAACATTCCTTCATGTGTCAAAACTAAATTCCTTTCCCATATAAGTCAGTGCCACCAAAATGGCAAAGACCGTTCTCAATTACTTTAGGTCATTTTTTGAAACAGACCAGACGTTCTCAACACTTTTGGTGCTTTTGCCAAAATAACGGATGGTTCGGCACAACACCATGGTTCACCTGGTGATATACCCCTCTCATCCCCTCTATACCCCTCTCATCCCCTCTATACCCCTCTCATTCCCTCTATACCCCTCTCATTCCCTCTCATCCCCTATCATTCCCTCTATACTCCTCTCATTCCCTCTATACCCCTCTCATCCCCTCTATACCCCTCTCATTCCCTCTATACCCCTCTCATTCCCTCTATACCCCTCTATACCCCTCTCATCCCTCTATACCCCTCTCATCCCCTCTATACCCCTCTCATTCCCTCTATACCCCTCTCATCCCCTCTCATTCCCTCTATACCCCTCTCATCCCCTCTCATTCCCTCTATACCCCTCTCATTCCCTCTATACCCCTCTCATCCCCTCTCATTCCCTCTATACCCCTCTCATTCCCTCTATACCCCTCTCATCCCCTCTATACCCCTCTCATTCCCTCTATACCCCTCACATTCCCTCTATACCCCTCTCATCCCCTCTATACCCCTCTCATCCCCTCTATACCCCTCTCATTCCCTCTATACCCCTCTCATCCCCTCTATACCCCTCTCATCCCCTCTATACCCCTCACATTCCCTCTATACCCCTCTCATCCCCTCTATACCCCTCTCATCCCCTCTATACCCCTCTCATTCCCTCTATACCCCTCTCATTCCCTCTATACCCCTCTCATCCCCTCTATACCCATCTCATCCCCTCTATACCCTTCTCATTCCCTCTAATACCCCTCTCATTCCCTCTATACCCCTCTCATTCCCTCTATACCCCTCACATTACCTCTATACCCCAATAAAATAACGCTGATACGTTTTGGAGCGAACAACCATTAGACTGAGAATCAAACAATTAGTTTAGCTCTACGAGATCTATTCACTTGGAAATTGTGCTAAATCTAGGCTACCTGTATTTAATCATCTGCAAAGAGGGACTGATATATTGAGACATGTACTTAGACATGTGCAATTTGATGAAATGAATAAGAAATGCTATTCTGTTGTGAACAATTGTCAAGTGGTTTGGAGATTTGTCCATGTTGTTTTGAGAATGCCATTTCTGTTTCAAGAAATGAGCCAAACCAATGGAGAAAACCTGAAAAATACACATATGTTTATTTTCATTCTGTCATACAACCATGGAAATGGAAATCTGATTTCCTTCACACATTTGCAAGGTTATAGGTGACCTGTGGGCTGTTCCTTGATGAGCACAAGAGGAGTGTTGATATAGAGAAGCATATCCACCACGGGACACAATCATTTCATGCACCTTTAGGTCAGAGCAGAAGATGGAGACAGATATCTCATGGCTGAATCACGAGAGTCGCTGAGATGGTTGTTGGTCCTGCAGATGCTTTTTGCTTTACTGAATGCAATATTCCAGTTTGCATTTGCATTTTCTTGAACATCAATGATCGGAAGCAGCAGTGGAGAGAATACAAAAAAATACCACGCAATAGTAATACATTTTTCATGTCTAATTACAAGATGTATTCATTTTAATATATTATTATGTCAACATAAAACATATTACAGATGAAAGAAATAATTACCTTCTGCTAGTAAAAAGAAAGTGTTATTATATTATCACAATATGTAGGCTATACTTACGTAATATACCAAAAGAAAATTAAATGCTTAACACCTCAGATGTTTAATTTTGGCTACATGATGCTGCAAGACGCAGAATATCTCTCTTGGAACAATAAGATTTCCAAGAGAGACACAATTCACAGATGTCATCTCTTGGTGAATGTGTTCTAGATATGTAAACCTGATGTATTTCAATCAGTTAGAAAACATCACCACTGTCCTTCCTTTCTTGCTGAATAGGTTGCTTTATTACACATGTATTAAAAAAGGAACATTAAAAGAGGGAAATTACCGTTTTTAAAGATTTTGATTCAGAAACTATTATATTATATTATATTATATTATATTATATTATATTATATTATATTATATTATATTATATTATATTATATTATATTATATTATATTATATTATATTATATTATATTATATTATATTATATTATATTATATTATATTATATTATATTATATTATATTATAATGGACCACAAAGCCAGTCGTAAGTCATACATTTGTGGCAGTACACCCAACAATACATTGAATGGGTCAAAATTATAGATTTTTCTTTTATGCCAAAAATCACTAGGATATTATGTAAACATAATATTGCATGAAGATATTTTGTAGATTTCCTACATTAAATATATACCAAAAAATTGCATTGCTAAGGACTTCATTTGGATAACTTTACAGTAAAGGCCTTTTTTTCCCCAGAATTGTTGTATCTCTGCCAAATATTGTCCTAACAAACCATACATCAATGGAAAGCTTATTTGCTCAGCTTGCAGATGATGTGTATATCTGAATTTATTTTTAAATTACCCTTATGATTGGTTTTTGGTGGTCCAGGCTTACATATTAGATTATACTACACTATAGATAGATAGATAGATAGATAGATAGATAGATAGATAGATAGATAGATAGATAGATAGATAGATAGACAGACAGACAGACAGACAGACAGACAGACAGACAGACAGACAGACAGACAGACAGACAGACAGATAGATAGATAGATAGATAGATAGATAGATAGATAGATAGATAGATAGATAGATAGATAGATAGATAGATAGATAGATAGATAGATAGATAGATAGATAGATAGATAGATAGATAGATAGATAGATAGATAGATTTTAAATATAAAACAGATAAAGAAATAGGATAACAGAATAGAATATAGAATAGAAAGTGTTAATATTAATAATGTATTACGTAAGTAGACTGAAAAATTCCCCCGAGCTGCTTTTGCATTAAAACGCAAACAAGATCAAAGCGTTTTTATTTTCAACGCTTTTACATTTGATTGGTCCGAACCCCATCCTGGTGTAAATAAACGAATCAGCATCGAATGCGGTGAGAGTTTGATGTTTGCGTCTAAAAAAACACGTCACTTAACAAACATTTTAACTAGCCAACCAACACCCGAGTTTCATGTAAACAAATCATACCACCCAATCATGTAACAGAAAAATCGGGCCTTAAATCAAATTATTTCTGACGTCAACGTGAAAGCGCACCTTTTACAGAAACGGCATCGGTGTTGGTCGAGAGCAAGAAGATGGGCACAACAAGAGTGCCATTAGTTTAACTAATATTGACTTCATAGTTAGTTTTATACGATATGTTTGTGTATAATACCGAGTAATGAACGAGTGGAGGCTTTTAGGAGACCGTTAATGTTTGTCTTCGTTTGAAGTTGTACACTGAAGTTGAAGTAAGGTTAGCTTAGCTAGCATCTCTCCCTGCTCGGCGCAATCCTGAGGAAAATATGGTGTCCTGGATTATATCAAGATCTGTCGTGTGAGTTTCATCCTCATTTTTTTCCATACATGCAGTTCATTTTTGAAGCTCGGGTTTTCAATTAGCTCTTAATTTTACTGGTTAGCCTAGTAGCATCCATGGTTGCACTCTGAAGATTGTAAACATAGATTTATCCTGTTCTCGAAGCTATATTTGCTCTTTTTGTTCAATTAAAGCGCTTTACGTGTTTTTAAACCTGACCTTTGAGGAGGATCCATGTTATTCGTAAGAAAAGAACCAAAAGCAGTAAGGCAGTGTTTATGTGTTAAGTATCTAGCTGGGCATCATAACTGGACAGCTGTATGTCCTTGTGTCAAATATTCCTATGGCTTGTGGACGTGTCAGTGAATGTGTGTGTTGACGCCTATTACATAGATTCTTGCTGGGACTTTTGGGTTAAAGGGATAGTTCACTTTAAAATGGAAATTGTCATCCTTTACTCACCCTCCAGTTGTTTCAAACCTGTATGATTTTTTTTCTTCAGCTGAACACAAGGGGAGATTTTTTTTCTGACTGACTTCCATAGGTGGAAACAAAATACCATGGAAGTAAATGGCTCCAGTTAACTGTTTGGTTACTGACATTCTTCAAAATATGTTCCCTCGTGTTCAGCTGAAGAAAGAAATTCATACAGTTTTGAAACAACTGGAGGGCAAGTAAAGGATGACAGAAGTTTCATTTTAAAGTGAACAATACTTTTAAGGTGGAGCTGTCACAAACTTCTGACTCATTTCTCTGAATTTCTCATCTCTCTTATATGACAGGCCTGAACACGTATAGAAAGACACCCCCCCCCCCCCAACATTAGATATCGCACATCATTTATACCACAGATTTTCAGTTTTCTACTTAAACAGTTCTTTGATATCATGCCTATTTGACATCAAAAATAATTTTTCTAGCCTGTTAAGGAAAACAACATTGTTTATAGTTTAGATAACTTTCTTATATAATGTTAGCATAGCTATTTAGCTTTTTAAATTTGTTGATAACTAAGGATTTATAGCATTTTAGACAGAAACGTTAGACATATGATAAAGTAAAATATATTTGCACCCACTTCGTAGCTATAATAATCATCATCATTCGTTCTTAGTAATTATAAAACAACAATTATTAATAAAAAAAGTCATATTGGAATTTTTGTTTTAATATGTTTTCTATTGTGTTTCAAGCTGACGGCAAACAATTAATAATTAAATTAATTAATAATAAAAAGTGTAAATCGCTTATGGAACACTTATTGAAAAAAATAAAGAATCAGTCTTAAATAGGGTTTTCACGATTCGATACATATCACGATACTCAAATTAAAATGCTGAATTTGATATTACATTGCGAGTAGAAATTAATAAGCTTGGCCTTGGTGCTGGTAACCCATTGCACAGGTAAATGATGACACCAGAATAAAAATGTTCATGATTCTAAAGCTGAAAATACATAATTATTTTAGATGAATTTGCTTGCACTCTGTCACTGACTGAATATATATTTAAAATAATTTAGATTCAAGACATTTACCATCAGGACCCAGAAATATTCCATGTAATATTATAATCATCATTATTTATAGTAGTTAAATGAAGTACTGACACTAAAACTGTGAACTAATTTTAATTTTGGTTGAACTATCCAGTATCCACAATAAATATTGTTGCGTTTTTGTATTGTGATATATTGCGACACAATATATTGTTACACCCCTAGACTAAAAATATATCAGTCGATCTCTACAACAAAAAAAGAGCACATTTGCCTTTAGGCTTGGAAAGATTTGAATGATTGATGTGTCTGTCCTTGTTTGGAAGCTCATTTGCAAACAGCAGGAAGAGGATGATTTTGGTTTATTTTGTGAACGAGACGTTCCAATGTGGTCCCCTTACAGTGTGCAAGAGTCACTAGCAAGCAGTTAGGAGGCGATGTAGTAAGTCACAGAAACCAACAAGTACCAATTACACTCCACCTTGCTAGTTTAAGGTTATAATTCTGCGGTTAGGATTTTATAAAATTTACGATGTAGAAGTTCAAATATAGGACAATAACTGTAAGCTTATGGCAAGCTGATGAGAAGTCAAGACCATGTCGTCTGTTTGAAATAACGTTGTGGACTTATGTGCTCCGTGGACACTTTTGTGGCTGTTTTGTTTTCCTGGTTTGCCTTTTTTTTCTATTTAAAATTTAAAGCACTATAACTCTATGTACAGAATAAACACCCAAAACACTCACAACGTCACTTGCAGCCTACGACGTCACTTCAATCACTTTTAAAATCAACATCAACAAATATAACCCGGAAATACAGTTCCAGCCATTCGCATTGTATTCATTGACACTGTTAAACACGTTAAAGTACTTACGAGCTACAACAACATCGAAATGTCATCACATTCCCCCACAAACTAAAACTAAACTTTACTGTGCACACTCGGCGCACGAGCGAGAGCAAGCGAGGCAGATCTGGCCACGCTGCTCGGTGTGACACGGGGCAAGGGCTGTTATGCATAATATATAATATATATGTATATTATATATACATACATTGAATCAGAGTGCCTACTGTATGTAGTAAATGGAACATCTCTACAGCAAAAGGCCAAACGCTACATGCATTCGGTTTGTTTCTACCATTCATTAGTAATGATTTTAACTTTTTGCTTATCATTTACCTGAACATTCAGTATTGTGCAATATAGCGCACAGAAGGTGAGGGGCATTTGGGGGGGAAAGAAGTGCTGCATTTTATTATTTAAGCATGTGGCTTTTCATGAAAATTCTATAATCAAAATGCAATCCCTACATACACTTTGGGTCATCCTTAATATTTCTCTAATTTACAGAAAGTTTCTATCTTTTATCACTTTTAAGATACAACCTTTTGAAATTAAGATGTAAAAATCAAACGTTTTAGGAAAAAACCTCTGGCGCCTAAAGGGTTAACAAAGTATATTTATTTATTTTGCGGTCGCAGATAGATATTTATAATAAAGACTGCGCGTGGCATCTGTCGGAGACGCGAAGAGCAGCTACTGCAAGTGAAGTCACTTGCAGTAAAGGCAGAAAGTGCAGTTGCCTGAGCGTGCAAGCTCTGAGAGTGCAAGTCTGCAGCCAGACCAAATCTGACTTATATGCATTTAAGATTTACAATTGTGTTTACAATTATATTTATATATATATATATATATATATATATATATATATATATATATATATATATATATATATATATATATATATATATATATATATAATTGTTTTTTTTTTTGCAATGCCATTGAAGATGGTTTACCAAAACAGAATCCGTTGTAAGATATCAGTGCTCTTGAAATGTCTCTCGACCTTTTTATTCCATTGGAGAATGCAAGCTTTGAGGGCTACATCTTGCATTGTTTTAAATTCATTGGAATATTAAACGGTTCAAAGGCCTAATGGCTATGCACCTTGTCAGTTTAGGCAAAATACATTTAGTCCCAAGAGTTGAACCATATGTTCTTTAGGAGACTCTAAGCATCTGGCTCAAAGTAAGTCAGCATTGCCGTTTCTTAGCAGGAAACTCAAAGTTGACCTAAACCTGAGTGTCAAGGCCCTTTTTTATTTTTTCAGCTGCACACCCTGAGAACGATACCCTGCTACACAAAAATACTTTCGAGACCACTCAGTGCAGGTCCAGTTTCCTCCAGGGGCCCACTGGAGGAAAACCAACTCCTTGTTGTGAAAACAATGAAAGACTGATGTGCAGCACATTTATTTGTGTTTCATAGGGGTCGTGCAAGCTCTTTTGTGGGAGGAGAGGCCACAGGCAGACAGGATTCAAAGCCTTTCAGCGAAGTGATTGCTAAACCTACAAGTTGAGCAGACTTTATGGCTTTATTGCACACTGTTAGGGCTGGGTGTCTGACAGTATATAGCCTGCAACGATAGAAACCTCTTAACCGGTAGAGCTGGATGTGTCCCAAACGAGTAAAGAAGGGGTAGAACCTGTTATTAAGGGGTGTTTGTTAGGCTCAACACAAAGGAGAGTTTAGTTTATTGTTGCCAAGCAGCAATTTAGTGCATGAATAATGAATTAACGTTATACGCAGTGGCAGGTGTGAGTATATCAGTCTTTTATTTTTAGCTCAAATGTTACATAATGTGAGACACATTCATTTGTTATTAGTCTTATCGTTTGGCTTGCAACCTGTTGTAAAATAAATGTTGAAAATAATTAAATGAGTAACCTTTATAAAGAATTTAAGTGTTTAATTGTTAATATTATTGATATTATACATGAAGAAAGTCTAACAAAACACACTGATCAGCATTTTCCATACTGGTAAAGAGAGGACAGCTTTTATATATTGCCTCCTGCATATTTAATTATTCATAGCGCCATAGTCTAATATATATATATATATATATATATATATATATATATATATATATATATATATATATATATATATATATATATATATATATATATATATATATATATATATATATATACATACATGGGTTTCCATGTAAATTGAATGACCAATGATTCAGCAGTAACTTACATGACTCATATCTAAAAATTTGCAGAGTTGTTGGCTTGTTGGTGATAACACCAAACAACATGTTTTTCTTGGTTGAGAGTGAATATTAAAAAGCAAAAAGTTACTATTTAAATACTTATCCTGTGTGTTTGTGTGAGTGATTGGCTGCAGTTTATTTACCACACACACACACACACACACACACACACACACACACACACACACACACACACACACACACACACACACACAAACACAGAATTGCATGTGACAATCGTGTTTCCATCTCATACAAGGACATGAACACATGTCCGTCATCTCCAGAGGCGCTCTGAGAGTCACTGCATGACCATTTTACCATTTCATTTGAGAAAAATACTGTCGTCATAAACACACAGAAACTCAAAGGTATTCACGCCAACCCGTCAAAATAAAAGTTTGGTTTAACTTGACAAATATATTGCTGATGTACAGTGGAGTTTAGATACGTCTCAGTGTAATAATAATACTAAAACTAATGTAATCATTATAAATGATCAAAACTTTATTTTTTTAAGCAATATAATATCACAATTGTTCTTCTGTGTTTTAATTTTAACAGTTTAAAGCTCAGTTGTGCAGCTTTGTGTCACAAAAAAGTTGAATTAAATTAAAAGATGAATGTAATGTTTATGTCTTCATTTGAAAATACACAACATTAAATTAATTAAGTAGCTAGTAGCCTACTATTTATTGGTAAATATTACAGTGAACAAACATCACATATTAATAACACTTAAGAATGTCTTGCAGTTTCTTTACAGTTATTGTGTTATGGATACAGTTATGTAAAGTCATCGGTACTGGTTAAAATGTCAACAGTACCCAACTCTACTGTTGCCTGGCTAATAGTTTCTCTGACCTGTACAAGTGCTATAATTTTATTATTCATTTGTGCTTACATCGCTCAAATAAAATAAATATTTAATCATCGTCCATAATGTGGGTCGTTATTCTCATAATCAAATATCATCAGTAAACCGTTGTGTTACCACAACGGTGCGCATTCACACGGGGCATAAGAGTTAACGCTTCCCATTTACTTTGATTGGGTGACATCATCAGTTGCCGAACTAAATTGTGGGTTCCGTCACGGCGCTTCACTCGCGTTGCAAGTGGCAGAAGTTGAAGATTTCTCAACTTTTCAAGCGCAGGCGTCATCCAATCAGATCACCATATGCAAATATCCTAGAGCAGACGCTAGCCAATTGTGTTCGTTACTGCTCAAACAGTGAACCATCCAGACGCAGCTCCCGGACCAGTGCGTGATATTCTCCCCACTGCCGGCACTTTTTCAGGATTGAATGAACCCTACAGCTTCAAGCACCTGTGCAGTGCACTGACAACAACTACATGGGCAATCGCATTCGCACAAACAAACAAATCGGCATCCATTTCATCTCACAGACTAGCTGTCATAAAAAGGCTCTTTTTTGTGTTGTGGTCCAAGCGGCAAGTAATGTGATTGGCTGTTGTCACTATGAAGATCACGTCAGCACCAGAGCCATATAGAAAGAGAGTTGCGACAACGGAAGTTCAAAACGCTTGATAGTCACATGATTCATGTAGACCTCGAATAGTTCCAGGAAGTGCTTTGACGAGCAATTCAAATTGTCAGTCACAGTGACAGAACTGCGATTTTTGGTAATTAATAGTCAATAAATGCATTGATTTTCAATAATTTTATTACACATTGACATGTTATACTTAACTAATATGTAACTTTCCACACCTTGCAAAAAAAAAAGTAGAATAATTTTCTCTAATTCCAAAACGATGGATGAAACGTAATTAAGATGTGCTGATAATTTAAAATCTTCCTGATTAAACGTCTTACCTTTTAAAAGTGCATCACGAACGGTCTGTTCTGCTGTAACTCAATGGCGTGGCTGCTACTTCCGGGAACTATTGAGAGTCTCCACGAGCCGCCATTGCTGTAAAAAAACATTCCATTGGAGTCTATGGAGTTGTCGCAACTCTCTCTATATATGGCTCTGGTCAGCACCAAGCTTCAGCCACGCCCTCCGTCAAGCGCTAAACGCCTACGCCCCGTGTAAATGCGGCGTTACATTCCAAAGGGTGGCCGTTATCAACCCCACAGTGGAAAATGAAACCAGAACCGCACCAGCTGGCCTGGATCGCCACAGAATGGAACACGTACACATTGGGAACATTTCGGCCAGACGGTGGAAAAGCGGCTAATGTGTAGCTCCACTCACAGTGGCATCTCATAGGTTAAATCCCACTTCTCGTGGTTCTAATTGGCTGTGATTGTGTGATGTCATACATCCTTTTCTCTTTCAGTGTAGAAAGACGAATGACTTTCCGCTGGAAACGTTCCGCTTGTTTAGAACGCAGATCCACTGTCTGTTTATTTGAGTTTGGTTCATGGTCCACAGACTAGAATTGAATTGTGGGAAGACCCGTTTGTCCAATGTCTGCAGTCAGTCTAGCCTACTGTGGCTCCCCATAAATTGCTGAGCAACGCTGTAGGTGAATTTCCTCATTTGGCGCTGATTAAAACAATCGTCCAATGAAAGGAAAATACTAGTTATTAGGCGCACAGAGCAACATGAATGCTAGTAACAGATCTGTAAATTACAGCGCTCCAAGGGAGAGTGGAGGGGGGAAGGGTTGAGAGATGTGTGGAGCCGAACACCATTGTTACAGCCTGGTGCCTCTGCTGTTTCTATGGCAACAGGAAAATAAACTGCTGCCAAGGTGGATCCTTGGATGAGGACCATGCAACAGGGAGAACTTTGTAGACCTTTGTGCTGTGCACATCCACTGCACAATGTTATAATTCATTTGTATTAAAATGCTCGCAAGCCCTTTGTCCCTTTGGGTGTTTGCTAAGATAAGCAACATTATTATTTGTCACACGTGGGATTATTTATCTTAACAAACCCCTCACATTAAATATTAAACTAGGGCTACAAGTAAAGATTATTTTTGGTAAGCTGTAGATAAAAAATGTATGATTTGGAATTTTTTTCTTCCAAAATAAGTAATTATGACAGGGCGAGCTGCATTAAATGATATACTTTTTTGAAGCTCATAAAATGATGATAAATTATCCATAAAAGGACAAACTTGTGTTCAGAAGCAGCTCACTCTGCGTCCTCTTTTCCAGATGTGTTGATTAATTGAACATCTGATTTGTTGTTGTTGTTGAAGTCCCGTATTAAACCCATAGACTTCAAGTGAAAGAGATGTCTGAGCATTGTCTGAAGATTTGAGCCACATGAAGTGACCACCCAGAACACCCTAGTTCTGCATGCAAGAACCACTACAGGGAATGTAAAATAATTTTCATGTTATGTTTTCTCTAGGGCTGTCAACAGATTCAATGTTTTAATTAGGATTAATCACACTCTTTTGTGCAATTAATCACACACTTATCGTAAAATTAAGCATATTAACACGTTCATTTTATCATCATTTGCTATATTAGGGCTGGTCGATATGGCTGAAAATGATATAAGTGTTTCATATCGATTGATATCAATATTTATTGATATTTTTTATGACCTATTTAAAATTAGGACCAGGAGAAAAATATATCACTTTTAAAAAATTTATTTGAAACTTTACCTTCCTCTGATTATAATCCCCTCAATAATAAATGCAGAAATGTCAACACCATAGAAAACACTCAAATAATTCAATAAAAAATCCTTAACAATTATCTTTTAACATTAAGGTGCAGTGCCTCTGTTATTTCTGAACACTTTAACCCTGGGTAAATGAGCGTTACTTCTACGTTTTGTAATTTAGATGCGGGGCTCACACCGCTTTTAACTGCGGAGTCAATCTTGTACAGTGTGAAACGATGCAATGTTAAAGCTAGAGGCTAAGACAACCAATCGCGTACTCATATTTGCATGCTTTGGACAGTCACGGAAACACTGCACATTGTATAAACAGTAAATTCAGCATTCGAGAGGAAAAATTTCAAATGCCGACAGATATATTTCATTCTTACCTTTTATAGTCTGAAGTTAGCCTGACGTGGTCATACTCAATTCTAGTCAGAATATGAGTCTGAAACTGCTCCATTGGGCTGTGATTTATGGGGCGTGTTTCAACCGAACCAGGAAAGACCTACAACCAATCAGAGCAACGAAGCGTTGCATTGTCAAATGTCAACAGACAGAGCTCAACTAACGTTACCGTGTTGCCAAGTCCGCGTTTTTTTCTGCGGTTGTTTTATATGTCCACGGGTTGAAGCGACTATTATGTGATAGACCCATGAGTGTGAATTTTAGCAGGCAATCTTGCCAAAATAACACACATTTTACCCCCAAACACCGTTTTTCCCCCGGAGAACCCCCCGAGAAGATATTGTTTAGGGCTAGTAGTTATCGGATTTTGTTGTAAAAACTTGGCAACCCTGTCTGCACGTGCGCTGGAATAAACAATCTTTGCCGGTGTTGTAAAAAAAAAAAAAAATTTATTGATACACCGAGTACTTACCTAACATGATCATCATCTTTGAGAGAAATTGTGAAAGTGAATGCAGATACAAACAAGCTCTCCGTTTAGGATACGAGTAAATATAATCCAAGCTCCTTTGATGACGTGATGATTACGTTACTGTTTATCATCTGTCCGTCATCGTCTAAAGCCCGCCCTGATGATTTCATTGGTCCGAACATTTTCTGTTCGGGGATAATTACTCCTCTATGGATCGATGCCAGACCGAGTTGCCCGACCTAAAAATGTTGTGGGCGGGGCTAAGTTCGGCTGGCATCCAGGCTAGTCTGAAGTATCCATTCAGTATAAACTCGGTAGTACAGTCGGCAGTACGAGTATGCAACAGGGATGGAAATTAACTTTTTTGTCCACCGGCCACTGTGGCTGGTGGATTTCAAAATCTACCAGCCACTCAATGTTTTAACCAGCCACTTTCTTGTTTATAACCGACAATGTGTAACTGCACGTGAAAATTAATACTACAAGCTCTACACTACTTAAGCTGTTTATTTAATCTCAAATCTCAATGAAATACTGACATTTTTTCTTTCACTCTTATACACACACACACACCATGAACTGATATACATTTCATTAAATGAGTAGGGCTCTGTGTGTGTGTTTTTTTTTTTTTTTTTAACCTGGATGTGGCATTTGGATGATTCTTTTATGGCTTCCAGTTTTAGGTTTTAAGTACCAACAATGAAACTACTAGTTTTGGCATCTCCTGAAGCATGTTGCTGACATACCGAGCAGAACATTGTCAGTAGGGATGCACCAAAATAAAAATTATTGGCTGAAACCGAAGCACTAAAATAAATTTTGCCAATTATCCATTGCATTTATGGCTAATGCTATGACTGAGTAACTTTACTAAAAATCAAGGCATTGCAATTGCATTAATTAATATTAAAGTTTCAAATAATAAATCAATTACAAATTATGCAAATATTTATTTAGCACATTGCAACAACCCACAGTATAAAATAAAATTCAAACTAAAATGTTTAACTCGACCTCACTCATGTGTACATTAAATAATAATGTACAGGTCTACTGGCCTGCAGAAAGGTACAGAAATTGAATAAAGTAATCAAATGTGAAATAACTGCATATTTAACTGTTTAAATGAAAGATTAATCCTTACTAAACTTACAAAAGCTATTCAATCAAGAGCAGTGAGTGATGTCCTTTTGTTTGACATTAAACAGAGCAGTAAAGGCTACTTCCCCTTTAAGACCTAATAGAAGGATATGCGTCATCTTTCACGACTGTATAAAGTTCACTTGAGGCATATTCAGACTATGTCTGCTAGAATACTCATCAAGATGGACATGTTGGCATACTTTTTGTGTGTACAAGACTTGAAAGAGAACTCAATATTTGCGCGCTGTGAAACGGGTGCGCGCTTCCGGATGACAGTGACGGGTCTTCTCTCAGCGCGAGCACGAATTCTTATTCGCGTCTTCTGGCACTACATCTGGGTAATGACGGTAAAAGCGACTGGTCATATTCGGACATACGGCCGCACTCGCATGCACTGAACACAGTTTATAAAGAGGTGTAACAGGAGCTATTTTTATTTACCCGCCACGGTGGCCGGTAGGTGAAGCGAGTTTACCCGCCACAACTCAAAATCACCCGCATTTGGCTGGTGGCGGGTGCTAATTTCCATCCCTGGTATGCAATGCTGGAGGTTTTCATCCAATCAATGACACTGACCCTGCAAATATGCAAATAAGAACGTTAACCCAGGGTTTAGGAATGTCCAATGTGAAACGTCAATTTATGAATACCCAGAATGAATGGTTAACCCTGGGTAAATTGAGCAGTGTGAAATGTGAAGCAGGATTCAATTTACCCAGGTTTTCGAATGACCCAGGGTTAACTATTTGTGAAAAGTGGGAAAAGCCCTCATATGATGTAAGGAGTCCATATAACTGATATATTTATGCACACTAAAGCACACATGAAAAAAAAAACATTACAGTAAAAAACCTTTCAGAATTCTTACTGTATGTTACGTGTACAGTGCAACAGCAGAGCTTGTTTACATATTAGACAAGTCAAGTTACCGAACATGACCTCATGTTTGCACATCAATATAACACACGTGTGTGCTTACTGTACTACTCCTGTCCTGTCATCACCGCAATCATCTTTACCTTGTTGCAATCCTCATCCATCATTCACTATTGTGTCGCTGGTTTGCTTTATCCAGACAAAAAATGTAGTTTGCAATATCATCTGGTTATACAGTGGTGGGATGTTTTGATGTTCTGTCCATTCTGTATTTCACACAGCACGATGAGCGAGGGCTCGCTCTCTAGAAACAAACACAGAATATGCTTTAAAGTGAAAAACAATCTTGAATGAATAATTTACTGAAGACACAACACTGAGCCTATATTCTTTCTGCTGTCTCGGTTATAATCAGCCTGGTTTTCTTTACATAAGTGCTGTTTGAATTAATTTGCTGACTGGATCATTGGACTGTACTTACTCAGAGTTTATTGGCTTAAAATGATATGATCACAAACAGAGAAGCGGAAATGAGTTGAAGGTTTTAAGATATTTCTTCCTACTTGGGTTGTGTGTAACCTTTATAAATGGCATTGCTCTCAACTTCTGACAGTCGGGCAATGTTGGGCCTTTTTTGAGTGTCGTTCGGCTTAGTTTTTTGGTGTGTTCCACTTCCACACTGTTGGCTCTGGTCAGATGCTGTCTGTGGTTTTTGGGCCAAATCATCATATTGAATCGCCATTGGTGAACAGAACGCATGTGCTAGTTGACAGTTGCCTTTCGTCCTTTCGGTGTGTTCAAGTGCAGGTTTTTGGCAGAGACGCAGTCAACAAAAAGGGAGCGCACAGTGAGCTTTTGACGCTGGTAGTTCTTTGACGTCGACTTGGTGTGTCCCGGGCTTAAGATCATCTAACTGCATGACGTAAATTACATTCACTGCCAGGGTTTTTGACAATTTTCGGCATTTTCTTAATCCTTGAGTCATGCATTCCTTTTTTATCAACATTTATATTTGGGTAAGTTTCATAAAAAAAAGCAATATTTTGAGTAAAAAGCTGAGAAAAACATATTTTGGTCAAAGACTACGTCCAGATCAGATTAAGAGTGATGATCAATCGCGGATGGAGTAGATTGAGTCCATCAACACCCCTAATGCTTCCACAGTCCTGTAGCTCTTTTGGGTCGACATTTCATCCAGTAACATAAGAGAGCTTTGATTTATATTATGATATTTAATGTTGATGATCTCGTTATTTAGGGGTTCAAGCACGAAGTGCCGGTTTTTATTCTGCCCTAAAATGCATTGTGCAGACCTCAATAATTTATTTGCTTTAAATTATTATAACTTTTGAATACATTTGTGTTAAAGTAATGCTCATTTATGTTCACTATAGAAATAAATGGCAGACATGTTGTTGTTATAGTAGTTGTCATAATAAAAGTTTCTGGGCTGATAAGAGAGTGGCCTGAATTTCTGGGTCAAACATTGTCTATAATTGGCAGTGAAAACAGCACAAGCTGTCCACAAATTTTGCAGCACTGCTGAGTCAAGAAGCCTGTCTGTCTGCAAAGAGACAGTACAACTAAATCAGTGAGAATGCTTCAACCCGAGTTCACTGAAAACCTACTTCGAAGGACTCTTTTAGCCCTTGGGGAAACGCCATTTTTCAAGGCACAGCTTTGGCATGAAAGTGAAACACTGGTTTCAGAGAGCAGCATTATCATCTGGGAAACATCAAGGCTGGTTCCTGCTTGTGAAACCTCTGAAAAGTCTGCGTGGCATGTCAAAATGAATGCTAGTAGCAGTTTTAGCACATACAATTTGGGCCACAGGCACTTTGGGGCCAAAAATCAGCTTCATATCAATGTCTCCCTGTTTTTGCTGTATTTATCCCCTGAACTTATTTGTGGGGGTCCAGAAGAGAAAGGGGTTTGTTTCGTGTTTGGCACCTCTGAGCGTGCACTAATTGCTCTGTGACAATGGGAGACTTGCACAACGAGGAGGTTAGTATGTATTCTTCTGCAAGACCCCCAACAATTTAGCAGAGCGGAACATAATAAATGGGACTTGTGTGAGAGTGACCGGCCGCAGATGACGGGCTGGCACTGGGCCCATCTACCAGTTTTTTGGCTCGTCTCAGGTCAGTCGCTCATAGGGTGAAATGGAATATCTTAGTGATTTAGTGTGATGTCTTTTCCATCTCTAACCCAAGTTTACATTAAATCCAATGCTGGGTACTTTCTCAGTTAAATCATTGGTCAAAGCTTCTGTTAGTGATGCACCGACACAATTTTTTCAGAACTGATCCGATATTAAAAATTCTGCGTATTGCTTGATTCCGATACCGATGCAGTTTTGTTTAAAAATTCTATGTAGAATTTATAAACCTCAGTTTGTTGAACTCTTTTGTGTGTTAAAAACAATCAACTAAATACAGACAGCTTCATTATAAAGAAAAACAACAAATAAAAAAGAAATTCCATCGATGTGTGACAGCAGGTGTCAGGACGTGTGTGCAGAGTAGGGCTCAACCATATATTGTTATAGTATCTATATCTAGATATGAACTTTCAAGATCGAAAAAAGCAATGATGTAGACTATCTACAATAAAGACTACAATATAGATTTCCCCTCTCTGCGCTCGCCCTGCATAAACCTCTGGCAGTCACAACAAACATCAGTTTTACGAATGCCCTTGAATGCACCGCTAAAGCCAGCACTCGCACACTACCAAGGACGTGGGAACTATTTTGTGAGAGGGGGGCGGCGTTTCCATGGTAATGCGTCATTGCTTGTCATGTGACACACCGTCACGTGAATGATGTGGCATTCATGCTGTGGCATGAAATATCCAATATTCCGATTGTTAAATACATGCAAATGGAAGTATATTGTTGTTTAAACACCTTTATAATGATCGCGTTAGTTGAGCTGTATGCGCGATGGGCGCCGCCGTGTTAGTTTGTGCCGCAGACGCAGTTCAGAGAATCGGATCTGTTGGATTTCCTCTATGTTTACCACATATGAATTCATCCACTTCTCCTGAAATACTTAAAAGTAAGTGGCAGGTAAACTGTAATAGAATAGAGTAAACATTGAAGTTACATACACAATGTGTATCTGATATGAATAAAACGTGTCAAATTATAATGGAAAGGATTATTATTACCTCTTCTTTAGACATCAGTGTGTATTTTACAAACTCTAAGGGTGTGTTCACACTGGTCATGTTTGGTTTGATTAAAACGAACCCTGGTGCGGTTGCTCGGTTAGTGTGGTTCATTTGAACATATGTGAACGCTGCCATCCGAACCCTGGTGCGCACCAAACAAGCGGACCGAGACCGCTAAAAAGATGGGTCTCGGTCCGCTTCCAAACGAACTCTAGTGCGGTTCGATTGATATATGAACGCAACATGGACCAAAGACATGTAAACGGACCAAAAACCGGACGTATAATGTCACAAGATGCGACGCATAATGCAGCTGATTTGACGACGCGGAAAGATCGTGTATCCAAAATGAGTAACTTTAACGTTAGAGGGCAAACGTGGAGCAACGAGGAAGTGCCTTATCAATATTTGGTCAGACGAGCATGTTTCGAAAATGCTAGAAAAAACACACAAAAAGCATACCTGGCTCTTCTCATCAAAGTTCCTGTGTTGCCCATTATTAGCAGGTACAGACAACAGAACGTCCGTCTCTTTTCTGCACAACGGAGGAAATCCTGCTGCTGTTTTGAATGTTTTGAACATTTTATGAGCTCTTCATGAGTTCTCAGCGGGTAAAAATTATGCCACATGTACACGCATAAACTGATCGCGTTTAATCCAGCACACAGCGTTGTTTTGAATGTTTTGAACATTTCATGAGCTCTTCATGAGTTCTCTGGTAAAAAAATAATGCCATATGTTCACGCATAAAATGCCCGCGCGTGTAATCCGCACACAGCATTGTTTTGAATGTTCGGTAAGCAGCTCCTACGTCATATAAGCCGACCAATCAGGTTGTTAACGTCTCCCTATGCCTTTGGTTCGGTAACTTTAGGTTCGCTGTTAAAAATGCCCGTGTGAACGCTAAGCGGACCAGGACTATTATGTTTTGTTTTTGTTTTTTGGTCCGGACCAAACTAACCGAACTACAAGTGTGAACCCTAAATGTATTGTTTTTTTAGTACTTGACAAATGCTTGGTTTTCACCGAACACATAGTCATATCGTATTGTATTGATATCTAGATATCTGGCATGAAAATCGAGATATGAAATTTTGTCCATATCGTTCAGCCCTAGGCAGAGCTCTGCTTCCAGTGTTCACTGAACATTGGAAGTAGAAAAGCTAAATATATACGCGCAGCGCATGACAAAGAAAGCAACATATGCACGCATGAGAAGAAAAAGCGTGGCGCGGGACGTGTTCGCGCTGCCGGACTCACGCCTTTCAGACAACAGATGGTTGAATTTGACTTATTCAGTAAAAATGCACGGTCTGGCGAGTATTCAGGTAAACGCAGTCGGATGTCTTTAGTAAACGTATACAGCTGAGGTAATTAGATCTTAAGACAGACCTAATATTCTGTGTGATTAATGTTAATCAAACACCAATGAAAAATAGAAAACCACCACATGCTTGGCTAAATAAAATAGAGTGAAGACTAAGTAAGCAGTTTTATATTTGATTATTTAATTTCTTTCTTGACTTACTTCTGTTAGATCTAATGTAGCTGAAAAATAAAGCACTGTTTTTGTCATATTGTTTGTAATTTGAATTATTTGCTACAATATTCTTAGATACAATAAAAAAATCTATATTATAATTATAAAATTACATTTAAAAATATTAAATTACTCGTATCATGAAATAAGATTTTGGTCATCCCAACCTGTTGAGAAGTGAAAGGTTAGTGAATGATAACATGATTGATAATGTGATCTCTGTAAGCATGTTCACACTGGCATGTAGTTATTGTTTATCTCTCAACATCAGCGTGTAACACGTTGATCTCAGAACACCTGTGCACAATCAACTCTAGCGTATGCACATATTCGCTCGGGCAGGACTAGTATAAGAACAATTCTAGGAAAAAGAAGTTAACGCAGAACCAAGTCAAGTGTCTAGTAAATAATACATTTCAGAAGACAACAGAAAGTGCGGAAAGGTGAGTGAGAGCTCGCGCTGATCAGCCCTCACTACTCATTCATGAAAACCGGGGCCTTTTAAGATGCCAGCACGTCAGCGGATTGGTCGAACGTCACTCATTGCGTCGAACGTCACTCATTGCGTCGAACGTGATGCAATACTGAACAGCCGAGTCTCCCGATGGTCCAAAGAATACTAATAACACAAAAGAGAAACAAACCAAAACAATACCAAACACATGGAATGTAACAATACATATACGAGGAGGGAATGGTCAAAAACCAGGGCAGGAACATAAAAAGTGAATTTTTAGTGAATTTAAAAAAAGAGAATTAAAAAAAATAAAACTATGAATAATAAGGTCTATCGTCATATTAATCATATCTGTGGGTTTTTGTCTGGTATTGTATCAAAGTCATAATTTTGGTATCGTGACAACACTAGGCCGTGTTCATTTTACGAATTGCAATTGCTTGAATGGTGGGTTCATTATTCTTGAAAAACACAACAAGATACTTTTAATCTGACTCTTGCTGCTGATCTGTGCTGAGCTCACGCTTTATTGGGCAGACATATTTAATTTTTAATTGTAGTGTATTTCCTCTAACTGAAGAAAATTATTTTTGCTACTATAACAAATCAAAAGGCTGACACTATAACATCAAGCCTATTTCATATCTAAATTGCACAAGCTTATTTCGTCCATTAGATTGAAAGATCTGAAAAAGCCCATGCAGTTATCTGCCCATGGACCTTCCCTCAAAGAAATCAGACCAGAAGTGGTTGAAATTGGAAAAAAGAGACTCGTTTGTTATCTTGCAACTGGGTGGAATCAAAGAATGTGCTTATCATAGACTACATGGTTTTCTGTGAAATCTGTCAGCTTGTCCAGACTGTAAATCAGAGCAGATATCTGTGCAAAATCCATGTAATGTATTCCAGCCTTTAGTTAATTATTATGTCAAGGATGACTTCTAGTAGAAAAGTGGTGGCTAATGAATTTGTTTTGCCAAATAACAATTCGATTAATTCAATATTGTGTGTTAATTGTTGCCATTTTCAACCAAAAAGAGTTGGTTGTACTAGTTTTCTGCTCTTCAAAAGCACACATTGCCTTGCTGTCTATAGACTACAGTTCCCAGGGATTTAATCTCTTTTAGAACGGTTTAAATTAAGTGTCTCCTGCATTTTTGTCCCCTCTGTTCCGCTTATCTTTTCTTTTGGAAATGAAAGAAAAGGAAATAGTTGTTTACCTTGTAAAAGATCAGACTGAGGAAGTGAGTGGCTTTTAATAGAGCTAGACATACAGACAGGATTATCCAAACCCATTAATAGTCCTGCTTTTGAAGAATATCTGGAGTTACTTTTGTTTTTCTTCTGTTTATTTATTTTACCCTCTGTTTCTTTACACAGACTGGTTTTTGGAAACCTGTACCCAGCGTACTATTCCTACAAAGCAGTGAAGACCAAAAATGTCAAAGAATACGTAAGTATAAACACCGTGCCCATTCATGTACATTCCTCCTTGTTGGTTTTGATTTAGCAGGCTTTTGAATTTTTATTTTAACAAGCTTGGTTTGCTTACTACAGACTCAATCAGCCCTGAGGTTTAATGTCCTGCTCAAGAGCTCAGTGATGGTCATTAATCTACAGTTCTACAACTTTTGGGTTACTAGTCCAGATCTTTAACTCCGAAAGACACACCACACCTTTAAATAGGATGTGAACAGAGAAGCACATTATTGTTTCTGTGCGTGTTCAAGCATGTTGGGAGGGAGAGTTTGTTGGCTTGTATGTCCAGATCAGGTGACGTGTTCTCTGTACTTACTTGTTTTAAAGGACCCGCCCTGTGAGAGCCCATCCTACATTCTACAGAGATAAATGCAGTGAAATGCTAATTCAGGTCCGGTCGGAATCAGTGTAATTTATAGTCAGCAATACCTCTAGGCAACACTGTGGTGAACCTGCAAGGATATAATGAAGAAAAATATGCTGAATTGTTTTTTTCTCCATTGAGGACAATATGTCATGATCTTCTGGCAGTGTGCCCTTTGTTCTAGAAATTATTAAAGGAATGATTCACTCCAGTCAAATTGTGTTTAAAAACTCACCTTCCGTTGACATAAGAGTGAGTAAATGTACAGAAGTTTAATTTTTTTGGTGAACTGTCCTTTTAAACATTTCTCTTTCTTGCTCGTATGCCTTTGTCTACTTCAGATGGCTAATTTTAGGTTTCCTTAGTGGTTGTACTGGTAACCTTAGAGTCTGTTTGTATCGGTGCTGCAATGCAGTGAATTGAGTTACGTTTGCTGTGAAAAGCATTCCGCTCCCCACTTTTATAAGCTACGCCAATGCTACATCTCCAGAAGAGGAGCGTTTTATATCATTCATCTCAATATTTCAGAAAGTTCAAAAGTTTCAAAAAATGTGTCATGAACCTTCTGCAGTTTCCAAACCAGATCTCTCTCATATATTATTTTCCATCTTCTCCTGTTTACCTGCAGAAATCACACTTCATTAAAACAAATCCCAGTTGAAGCAGTTAATATGAAGCAGTTTTAACAAATTTTACCATAACTGTAACAGCCTGCAGCCAACAACGGTGTGTCAACAAAGGTGCTCTTCAGTTGTATTTCAGTTGTTTTTCAGTTTTTCAGTTGTCTTCAGTTGTTTCTCTTCAGTTGGCCATTATAAATGCAGATACCGATAATTGGTAAAATGTCTAATATCAGCCACAATATAAGCCCGTCGAGATATATCTATATATAGATATAGAGGTCGGGCTCTACCAAATATGGCATATTTTTAATATAAAATAATATATTATATTTAAATTAACAAGAATAACCATTATATAAGACAATAGGAAATAAACAGAAGCAAATAATTGTCATAAACGTACAAAAGCAGCACTCTAGTAGGCCCTACAGGATTTAAGATAAATGTAGCCTATAAAGTTATAAAACTTAATTTTCCCAATTAACACATTATAATAAGGTCTCATTATTTAATGCATGAACTAAGATTAAGCAATAGCTACATTTGTTACAGAAAGTATTATGTTTTTGTTAATGTTAGTTAAGAAATACAACTTTTCATTTGATCTTAGGTCCATTAAATAAGTTCTTTTGATTTTCGTAATGTTTTTAAACAGTAACAAAGAAATTAACATTACTTAGTAGGGCTGCACGATTAATCAAAATCAAACCGCAATCGCGATTTGGCTTGTGTGCGATCATTTAAGCTCAAAGGCTGCGATTTTAAATGAAATAAATAAATGCCCAGTGTGTTAGCGAAGAGCAGCTCTGTGATCAGGAGTAACGCTGCTCCGTCTGAAAACTGCGAGTTTGAGTCACTTATAACGTACATTTGAAAAAGCAACACGAGTCAAACATCTTCACAAACTAGTGAAGCGTTCATAAACCTGTTCAACAAAAGACTAGCTTAATAACATGCTTTTTTTTACTTCTCTGAGGCAAATGTAGCTTTTCCGCTCAAGGGCGCCCTCTGGCCAGTATGAATTAAAAACTTTAGGTAATAAATAATAAGAAAATAATACTTAAAACATTTTAAAACTTAATCAACTATAAATTTATAGGACAATCCATGTTTTTCTTCAATGTACAGGAGTTTTTCCCCCGCAGTGGATGCACAAGAGGTTCATATTTCATATTTAAGACATAGACTTTAAAAAATTGATATCACAGATAAACAAACACAGATTTTTATAATAATATTTTTATTTTATAATATTTTTCTTACAATAACTCCTTAGGCTTAGACCTTTCTACTGTTTTTTAGTCATGGGCTGTCTCCATATTAAAAGTTTAAAAAAAAAAAAAAATTATTAGTATTAGTATTATCATATTTTATATTTATTCTGACATACTCCATTTTTTATTTGTAATTATGAAAATGTTATTGTAATGGTAATATTTCTTATTTGTAAAAATATTTTTAGCAGTAATCATAATAATTATTAGTCATATTAATATATAAACACAAAATGTTATATACACACACACACTTTTCATTTGTAAAAAATATATAATAATCGCATTTTAAATCGCAATTTTACCCAGAATAATTGCAATTATATATTTTCCCCAAATCGTGCAGCCCTATTACTTAGATGAATAATTTATAAGTACGTTTCATTGTCAGTTTGGTAATAATGAAGCCATCTCAAAGTTTTACTGAACAATAACAAATAATAATCAGAAAATTTCTAATCGTGAGGGGAATGTTGTCCAGATTAAAATATAAAAATGTTTAAAGTTGCACTATGCAACTTTCCATCCACAAGAGGTCGCCTATTCAAAACAAAGGCGTAGTTTGATGACGCCAAGTTTGAGCGCAGCATCTTGGGACATGTGGTCTTCACCTCACAGCTGGTGGAAAATAGTACCACGGGCAGAAATCATGTTCATGGAGCTAGTTTATAGATTAAACTTTCAACGTATCCTGTCGGCAAAACTCCAAACACATCTTCCCTTCTTAAGAACTTCATTCAAAGATTTCAACGGCAAGATTTCAGTGCTGTTTTTTATTCTTTTCTCAAAAAAAAAGCTTAACTCCAAGTCTTCCAGAGTCGCGGCCAATGCCGATTTGAAAGACCGCCGTTCGCCAGCTTCTTTGTTAACAAGTAACATGCAGAACCTTTGCAACTCTGCCATTATTATGATAAGCCCGCCCACCGACTCTACATGATGTGAATCTAAGTTCATCACAAGTATAGCTTTTGACTTAAATACTGTGCCAAAGCACACCATCATGATAACACACGACAATAAAATATTTCAATAAACATTTAACAACATAAGATGTAACAAACTGACACACACACAAAAAAAAAATAAACCTGAGAAGAAATAAAATTATTTAAATAAAAATTATCACTGTAAATTATCCATTTTATTACCATGTAGCTCAGAAAATAATGTTGATGCATGTATTTTTATGCATAAAGAAAATTAAAATGGCGGTCACATGCCTACATTAGAAATAAGCAATGCCATTGTTCAGGAGTATTTCAAAGCAGAAATGTGCAGCTTGAATGTTTGTTAAAGATTAACACGATTCTGTCAAACTAGTCACATGTTATTGTACTAATATTTCATTTATACTGGCCTGAGTCGCTCTTAGGCCAGCCATTAGGCCAACCTTACAGTCAAGCCCATAATATATTTGATCTGGATATACATGCATTATACAATATAAGGACACGTTTATGTTAACAGCAGTAGCGGTATCACTCAACTCAGGAGAAGGGACACCGGCAGCCCGAGATCACGGATGTTTATATGCTTTGCTAAAATGCTGAATGTTTCTGAATGTTCCTGAATGTTTGAGTGGAAAGTCAATTTCGGTAAACTTAGACTTTTAATAGCAAACCCTTGGAAAAAGAGAAGAAAGCTCAATCGACCACAAAAGCAGCTTTTTTGAAAACATGTCATAACCGTTTCTGCGTTTGCCTTTGAGTGCAGACTGGTAATTGAGAAACCTCTTTCAAATCATTTTTTAAAATAGAACTGGACAAATGATGCTTTGTGCTACGGGCCTTTTTATAGGACCGGTCGACTGGAGTTGCTGGTTTATGTTGGACTTTAAATAAAGTTTAAAGGCAGCTTGACAAAGCCTGTGTTTACTAGCATAGACTAGATGCTCTTAGAAACCACACTGCGGTTTTTCCACTCGGAACAAATCTATGCAATGCCTACAACTCCTGTTTGTTAGATAAACAGAGTGGGTCAGCTCATATGTCTCACTGCTCAGTTAAAATGTTGAACAAAGAAACCTCTCCATGGTACACACACGGAGCAGGAAAGGAATACTTCCATTCACAATCAGGATACTTCAAAGGCTTTTATTTCCATTGGAAATCCAGGCTACACAACTCCTTATCCACATGCAGCGCTGAACGGGAAAGGCATGCTTGTCTTGGGAGCCGGCCCATTCTCGAATCGCCTTTAACCCAGTTTTACAGCGAGATTGAACAAAGCAGTTGAAATTCTGCTTACATCTCACATACTTCTCTAATTGAAGCCAGGTAATTGCAGACTTGTAATAAATAGGATTGTCTGGAGGATTATGGGAGGAAGGCTTCTAGATCTGATTAGATTTCATGTATCGATGCGGTCAGCGACCAAAGCGCTCCGGCTACAAGAAAAGATCACCGCTGGTGGATTTCGATTGACAGTTTGTCTTGGAGCGGCAGCTTTCCAGCGGCTGATGCAATGCATTGATCTCTCTCAGACCGCTGAAGGTTCATTGGGAGGACACCAATTAAATCTGACGCCTCCTGTCAGGCTGGTAATGCTGCCTCTGCATGGATTCATTTGACTTTGTTCAGTGAGGCTGAAAATATCACCTAATACCTCCGAGAGCCGCAGCTCAAGGCTGGGATCACATGACTGTCTGCACGGGTGTTTGAAATTGAAATGCTAAGAAGCTGGCTGAAAGCGCGCTGTGGTTGAGAGCAGAGGAGAGGTAGAGCATACCAAACAGGTCTTGCTGCAGAGAGACACACACAGAGAGCTGGGATGGAAATTAATGTCACGGCCATAATGATTTTTTTGTTACACTCGACTGTTTCCGTCTCCTCCTAGGAAAAGAGGTGTGCTTGGATTTGTGTTAGCGAGCCACTCTGTGTGAAAAGATTAGGTGTTCAGGCTATTGAACAGAATAAAAAAAAACTGCATGGATTTTTTTTTAATATTCTTTAGCATGGTTCCAGGTATTTTATGTTTGGGTGAGTGTGAAGCATCTTGGCAATAGGTGATCGATGCTGCATTAAGAGTAGTGTCGCGTAGACTGATGGCAGAAGGTTTGGACTTCAGAGCACGTTTCATTGGCCAAGAACCCGTCAGAGGCCGTCTGACTGACATGTAAAGCAACCAATCACAGTTCCTTTTGTTTCACGTTCTGTTTAGGTGCCTACAATAACAGATCGGTGTGCAAAACTCTTGGACATATTTTAAAGATTCTTTAAAATGACATATTTACCATAGGTTTAAAAACCCAGTTTAGTTGATCCTGTTGAGCGCTCATTGTCAGTTGTAAACATGATGGCGTTCGTCTCTCACGAGAGGGTTTGGCATCATGGGATCTTTGTTTCCAGGCAGACCGGTAAAGAACACTGCACGTGTCTCCCGTACACCCTGTAGAATTCAACCAATCAACTGACGACTTCGAAAATCCTGAAGTGTTTCCAGTTAAGTGTGCCGTATGCATCAGGTCTGTGGGTATGACGTCTGAAGAAGAGGCTGACATTTTTCCGGGAATCCCACGGGTCACGGGATTCCCGTGGGATTCCAGCAGGATGGAAGTCATCTTTGCTATTAATCACGGGATTTGGACGGTACAGGATAAATGGTTAACGGGAGCAGACGGGAGCGGGAATCAACCAATAGCAAAGACGAAAAAAAAAAAAAGTTAATGCAACATTTTGTAGTTTCCTTTTAATACACCTACTAGGGCTGTCATTTTTGGGGAAAAACTAATTTGAACGGATATCAAATATCAAGCAATGTATTCGAATATAAAGCTTTCAGTTTGTCTACCGCATCAGATGTCGACGCGGTCCTCTCCAGCAGCTGGAATTTGTTTACAGATGCCATAGCAACTCTCAACGGCCACCAGGACTTATCTTACTGTCTATGGGACTTATGCGGTTTTATAAAAGATATGTATTTGTTGTAAAGTGTACAATCATCTCAGAAAAAAATTAATTATTAATAAAAAATTATATTTATATTTATATTTAGGGTCGTCTTATATTCGGGTATATACGGTATACCTGTTCTACCTCCATGCAACATTTATTTATTTATTATTCTCTGGCTCTGTAGGCATTATTGTCCGAGTCCAGTTTGAACTGAACACTGTTAGTTTCTGACATGTTTCTGTTGTTGTTGTTGTTGTTGTTGTTGTTGTTGTTGTTGTTGTTATAAGCTATTGAAGCTCTGCCCTCTTCTTGAAAGAACTGGCAGGGAGCACCAGCTCATTTGCATATAAAGAGACGTACACAAAAAAAGGTGTGTTTTTGCTCAGCCCAAAAAAGTGGCAATTTTAACAGACTATGAAACATAATCTGTGAGGTATTTTGAGTTAAAACTTTGCATGCACACTCTGGGGACATTTGAGGCTTGTTTTACATATTGTAAAAGGGGGCATAATATGTCCCCTTTAACAAACAGGATATAGGGGAAATTTAGATTTGACATCGATGGCCAATAATTCTTTTTATGGCGAATAAACAGTGTGGTGGTTGATGCTGTTTAAAAATAAAAAATAAATAAAACACAATCATTGTTTATGTTACATAAAAAGCTGATTATTAATTGCTGGGATAGGTCACATATTTATATATATTAGTTCACTTAACATAAACATTGTGTTTAATGTTTTGTTCCTTTTTTAGGTGCGATGGATGATGTACTGGATTGTCTTTGCCCTGTTTACAGTAGTGGAGACCGTCACAGATCTAACCATAGCCTGGTGAGTCAGACATTCGAGTCTTCCTTCACGCCAGCGGCACGTTTACCGGATTACAAGTGATTCATGTCAGGCTAAAGAAGCGAGCCGTTTCATTTAAGGTCTTGTTTTTGTTTCCCTAGACCAAGGAATGCAGGGAAGCAATCAGGGTTTAATGAAACGAAGTTGCTGTTTTAATTTAGTGTAGCACAAATTAATTTGTTGGAATACAGCTTTAATGAGTGTAATTATGTCAGCTGATTAATCTGATGTAACAGGAGTCCTTGTATCTTCTTTCTCTCTTCTAATCTAAAGGTTTCCTCTCTATTACGAGATAAAAGTTGCATTTGTCATCTGGCTTCTGTCTCCCTACACAAGAGGAGCTAGTGCCATCTACAGAAAACTCCTCCACCCTCTGCTTTCCTCCAAAGAAAGGGTGAGTCTCCTCTTCACATTTATCCTCCTCCTAATACACTGGATTTGAAAAGCACTTGGAAAAATACTGTATTTGTATTCACCATACTGCAAAAAGAAGTTCTGCGACCCTATAAGAACAGACCACCAGTTGAAAAACACTTGACTAGTGCTGCTTTTATTTATTTACAGTACTGTATATGCATATTATATTGTTTGATACTGTGCCTGAAGACCAGAAAATGCTCAGTCTTGTCCTAATGTTCTTGAAGGAAATTGATGACTACATAGTCCAGGCGAAAGAGCGAAGCTACGAGACCATGGTGAACTTCGGCAAGCAGGGCCTGAGCATCGCTGCAACTGCTGCCGTGTCTGCCGCTGTCAAGGCAAGTGTGTGTAAAAGATAGACAAACAGAGAGCTCTTTTAAACACTAAATATTTGTGCTTTTGACAGGTTATTTTGTGTGGGTTTTCAATGCCGTTTAATGAAGGTAGTTTGAGTACAGTGTGTCCTTAAAAAAATATTTTAAGTTTTTCTATAATATTTATTACTGTAAGTTATTCTAAAAATACAATATTTATCTTCCATTTAAAAAAGATGATCTTTTGATTTGAAATAAAGTAAATTCATACTTTTATTAAGCAAGGACATTTAAAGTGATCAAAAATCGCATTAAAGACTTCTATAGTTACAAAACCTTTGTATTTAAATGCTTTTCTTTAGTTTTTAATGTTCTATTCATCAAGAGTATCCTGAAAAAAAGAAAAGAAAACCGGGTTTATTTTCCGTAAATATAAAGCAGCACAATTGTTCTTGAGCACCAACTGTGCATATTAGAAAGATCTCTAAAATATCATGTCAACCTGAAGGTTTATGTAGAGAGTAATGGCTGAAAATCAGCCAATTCTTGTCATCAAAGGGATACATTGCATTTTTTTTTAATTGTAGGAATATTTCCCAATATTTTTTTTTTTACATCAGGTTCTTGATTCATTCATTCATTCATTCATTCATTCAAAACCCAAAACATTATAGTGTAGCCTACATCATATTATGAAAGTAAAAATGTTGCAAGTTGTATTTCGAATTGACTTTAATCTCTTTTCCTATTCTCTATGCACCAAGGTGCGTTGGCACAGGCCTATAATTCCAGCGATAAATGACACACTTAAGACTTTCATTTGCAAGCAAAGGTCACTGTTCTTTTGTGAAACCAACCTAAAGCCATTAAGTATTAGTGTAGTAGAGGAAATCATGCTGATATACTGATCAGAAGCAGATCGCAGGGCTTCTCAACAATGCTTCGATTTTCATTTGTCCACTGTCCTGCCCAAACTCTCTGAAAGGATGCCGTTATTGAAAGGCGTCTCTGAAGTTGAGCCAATGGGCTTGTTAAAGGCTTGTGTCAATCGCTATTCTTGAAAGCTCTCTGTTATTCCCCATCTTATTTCCTTTTTTTTTGTTCTTTCACCCTCTTGCCGGCATATTCTTTCTGTTTTATTTGTAAAATCCTCTTTGGTGATGATCTTTTTCTTGTTATCTTGTACTGACATACTGCCCTATAGGAATACTGCAGCCCTTCTCTCTCCAGTGCAGGTAAATCCATAGAGTGTCTATAGCATGTGGAAAAGCAACATCATTTTAACAACTTTTAGCTCATTTTTTCCCTTTATTTTAAAACAGTTTTTCTGTTTTTGCTGTCAGGCTGTTAAGCACAACTAGCATTATCATTACATCAGTTTAAAACATTTGTGTTATGAGACCTATCCAAAGATTTAAAAAAATAAATAAATCTTTGTTTAATTAAGCTCTCTTCCAAAACCAAGTACACTGCATATGTATTTTAAGGAATAATTGTAGCATAAATACGCTGCCTTCTGATGGTGTTCTCACCTGCAAAATTTGAGCCAATGTCAGGGGCGGAATTGGTCCATTGTCCATATTAATGTGAAAACTGCATGGACATCCTTAGGCCAAATTCCCAATTGTTAAAATGACTGCGAACATTTGTCAAAAAAAAACTGTAAATGTTACGCACTTTAAGACTACGTTCACACTGTCAGTTTTTGTGATTCACCAAAGTCTCGAAATGTCCCGTACACACACCAATTTAGTCTCGAATGCTGTGTGTATGAACTTGCAACTAGAGTCAAGCCTGTATTCTCCAATGCCTGGTCCTGTATCCGTGACCAAATATCAAAGATAGCGATGTCCATAAAACCTAAAGTCTTATCACTTTTGGCACAAATCGAGATGCAAATTCATACATCAAATCTTTATTACCTCTGACAGCAGATTTTATATCTGAGTGGAGAGAGGAGCATTTGAATCGCGCTTAGAACACAAAACTGATGGAAGCAGCTCTGGTGGAAAACACTGACTGGATCTAAAACTTTCAGAAGACACACAGCTCATAACTTGCTCTAAGTTATGGAAACCACACAAGAAAACTCACTGCAGCACAAAGCACCTCTCTCACACTGTGGGATGTGACGGACATCTAGTTGTCCAGTGCTGTTCTGTTCACACTGCATGGGTTTTCCAAGAATGCGTTTGAGAGTCCTAAAAATTCATAGATGTGAGTTTGGATATAATGCGGTTGTCACTTCCATAAATAAATAACAATCATATGGAGGATTCAAATACAGAACAGACATCTGTATTCTGTTGCTGTGTGAACGTGGCTTAAGATGCCATTGACCCAAATTCTAATGTGGCAATGCCAGAATGCACTGTCTGTGATGAACTCGGTGTAAAAGAAATCTATCCAAGATGGCAGAAGAAACGAGTCGTGTTAATATACTTCTAAAGGGCCATACACACACACTGTGTTGTTGTGGTTTGAAACGCAAGCTGCAAGGCAATTAAGGTAAAAAAGCAAGGTCTAGGGACACTTAAAAAAAAAAGTTTAGCTGATTTTAACTTGTGCTGCAGTTTTAGAATGCCGTGTCATGCACAAGATGCTGCAAAAGACGTGAGATGTGAGCGCAATGATAAATCCATGTAAAATTAGCGTAGTGGAATTAAAAAAAGGCATTCTGTGTGAACCAGCCCTAATTCATTCAATACTAATACATTCACTGCTGACATGCTAATGCCAACTTCGTTGAAATAAACCCTAAATCATGTGAGGAGTGCTATTTCTTCCAGGGGTTTTGTTGAAAACAGGAGCAGCTCACTAGGTAACAGGTCTCTTGGAACAGAGCCCAAATCTTTTCAGCATTCATCCATCCATACATGCATGTCGTGTTGATGTCATCACGGAAGTCCATGCAGTCTTGATATGCTCTGTTTAAAGCTGTTCTGTGTGCTGTCAGCGCTGACATGTTTATCATAACTCAGGGTTGTTTTGTCTCTACAGGGTCAAGGTGCCATCACAGAGAAGCTCCGGAGCCTCAGCATGCACGACCTTACCCAGATCCCTCAAGACGGCAGCGGGTATTCATCCTACGGCTCCAACCCAGCCAGAAGAGCCATCATGGACCAACCCGACGGAGCTGGTATACCTTTCCTCTCAGATTAATTATTAACACGCCATCCTTTGTTTCCTTTCGCACTGCTGTTTCTCTGCTGCGTCCACAACTGAAGGCAGATGCTTTGTTAACAGAGCGTTTTTATGAAGCCACTTGGTTTTAAACAAGCTTCCAGGGTTGTGGCACATCATAGGCAGGGAAGGATACATCATTGCTTCCTTCATAAACCAGATCTTAGTAGACAGAATGTTATGCAAACGTTGAATTTGAATGTGCTTTGTTGTCGCCTGGGAGGTTTCAGACAGCCTTTGTGTGACACTACACAGCTAGCAGGAGCAGGGAAAGCATCTGTAGCGCAAGTAAAGCCATAGCGCTTTCATAATTATATCTCAAATAAATCTCACGCTTCTGGAAATCACTTCCGTGTTAACTGGTTTTGGAGCAAATGGAATGGATTCTGTATTTGTCTCAAGCACAGGAGGGTTATAAGTAATAACGGCACATTCCTAGCATGAAAGGTCTAGTGCCGCTTTGTGAGAAGATGAAGAAGAGAAAAAAACAGCTCAGGGAGCCTCTGAGCAGAATACCTAATGTGCTTCTATCTCAGTATGCTAATGTGCCCACCGCGTTTGAAATTCCGCTGGCATCCAGGTCATTTTCATCTCGTCTGCAATGAAGCCATCAGAAAGCCAGCTCCTCCAAAATGGCTTTCCTTTTCAGAGGCTCAAAGCCAAGGTGAAAGATCACAACTGATCAAACGAGCTGCTAATTGGAGTTTGAATTTAAAAATGCGGGGTAGCCTATAAAGAGAGAGGCTCAAGTGTGTTATTTATTCACCCACCCTTTAATGTTGGGTTTTGTTTTTCTAAAGAAGCAGAAGTCAGCTTTGAATGACAGGCATGACATAACATGCCTGTATATATTTTTATGCCCTCCTGTCAATCACATTTCACACAAGTATTTGGGTCTGATATCAGAGTAGAGCTGTACAATTTAAACACACGTTAACAATGGTTTCACTGGCCATATAGATTTAAGCAACATTGTAAATATTGCATTGATATTAGTGTGCTTATTATTTGCCAAGTTAGTTTCCTAAAGAGTGTAAAATTGTGTTTTTGTCAGTTTTCAATTTTTCTTTATCCTAAAGTCCAAGAGCTAAACTGCTTTGATAACAGAGCCATTTGCATGCATCATTAGTCAAAAGCTGTGTGATGTGTGTATGTGTGTATATAGTATGTAGCATATTATTTTCATACATGCATACACATACACACACAGCAGCAGACTGGCCTTCAGAGCTGCTAGCAGTCCACAGAAAATAACAAAGACGCGCCAGATTTGTCTTCATATTTGTCTTCTTTTAAATCTATTTCTGCTTAGTTTGCACAAGGCCTTAACAAAACTGTAGAATAGTTCTGGAAAATTAATTGCATAGTTTTCCAAATCCCAAGAAAGTTGTTATATTTCAGTAATTGAAAACAGCGGTGGGTGTGGAAACAAACAAAGGAAGGCTTTTCAGAACTATTGGTTTCTGTATTTATTCTGCCCCCTTATGGTGGAGAAGAGAAGTGCACACACAATACTAAATGAAACCTACAGTTCTGTGCAGTGCTTTATGGTCTTGTTATAGCCTGTCTTTTGGTCGTATCACTCGGATGATGCAGTGTGCAGTGAATCTGCTCCGGCTGGATTAGGCGTCCTGGCACAGGCTGGCTCTGCCTAGCTCCCAGCGCTACCCGGGGAGCCCAGAGGTGATGGTGCCAGGAGCAGCCTGAACCCAACAGCTGCTCTCTCTCTTTCTCTCTTCCCCCGCTTGTCCTTTCTCCACGGCTGAAATCACATTCCCAACCTTCACAATAAACTAGATCAGTGGTTCTTAACCAGTCAGTCACTAATCAAAAATAGATCTGTTCTAATAGGGCCAAGGACATGGAAAAGCAATGATTAATGCAAAATGATAAACAAATAATAATGCACAGTTGAATAAGTACCTAAGTAGTAAAATAAGTAGGCTTATCAACTTCTTCCAACGTCCAACTTTATTTATAAAGCACATAATAAAACAACGTAGTTCACCACAGTATAATGAAATCAAATAATTTTAAATAATTTTAAAAAACACTTAGCATATCTTGACGTCCAATCAAATTGTGCTGTACTTTGTATATTTTATTCAAGTTAATCGTCGTTTGTGCTTTATACAGGTTTCCTATCCAGCATAATGTCACCTTAGTCATATTGCATATTGTTGTGCCTATGCTGTAATATTTAATTGCAGCAACAACAAAAAGCTATTTTTGTTTTGGAGGTCTCCTACAACAGGTTTACATGCATCATTAGGCAAAAAACACTTTCACATTTTCTCATAATATACATTGCACGTCAACGATTGTTCAATGATTATCAAAAGACTCGTTAGATTAATGAGTCTCTCTTAATCCCTCCTTTCCGTGAGCATACTCTGCTCTGTTTGGTTAGATGGCCCAGTCTGTTTGAATTGGTCTTCCTATTACCCATTATCATACCTGTTCTTGAGCTCCCTCCGGAGGATTCTTAAAGTCATGATAATGTTGTTTTTATCATATCAATCTGAGACTGAGTCCGATGATGAAACATTGGAAGAACTAGTTATTCAACCAGAACCTCAATCGACTACTGGAGTACGTTTCTCAGTGATACACTACTCTAATTCATCACCAACAGAATTAACTAGAGTCCATCAACAAACTCATGTGCATGCCGTATTTCAAATTTATTGAGGTGCACATGTGGGAACTAGAAGAATAGCAGTGCATACGTTAGCTGAGCATTAAATTGAATGACTGATGTAACATTAAAGGTTGCAGAAATCTTTCTCCATCCTTTGTCTTTACTCAAAGTTGTAAGAACGACAGACAATCTGTATTAATAGACACAGTTTTAGGTAATAGCTGATTTGCAGACTATTTTAGTGAAACAGTAATAACATGAGTTATCCAGAAACTTACTCAATATAAAACACAAAACTATGCATTTTTAAAACCCGGTAGAAAATATATACATCAGTAATTATTCATACTTACAGGTCGTGATTCTGAGGAGCAGCTGGTCCAAATAAACTGGGTACTGACCCATCTTTCAAGAGCAAGTGGTTTGCGAATCCCACGTTCAAATCAGATTTGAGAAGCATTCATCAGTTAAATGATGTAAAATGTGGGATGGTCAAGTTCGGATTAGGCAAGCATCTTATTTAGGGATGTTAGAACTGCCGTCACACAGTGGGAATCGAATTTTAGATATAACAGAACAAAACATAACAGGGGCACGTTAATGTATTTTAGGCTTCCTGTAGCTTAAACAGTAGACTAGATCATGGTGCTAGCAACGGCAAGGTCATGGGTTCGAATCCCAGGGAAAGCAAGAATTGATCAAATGTATAACTTGAATGCAATGTTAATTAATGAAGTGTCTGCATAATGTGTAAATGTAAAAAAATAGAGACATATTTACTAATGAAAAAATGTAATATTAATGAGAACCCTTTTCTGCTCAATTGTCAATGCAGAACATATTGTGTAGTAAACAACTCAACTTTAGCTTTGTTAGTTGGTCTCTACTTGATGTTGGTGTAAAATATATGCCTTGAAGTCAAACACCTTTGAGTAGCACTGATCTCAATCATACCTGTTCTGTCTGCTCTCATATATGATCATACGCTGATCTACACGTTCTTGTTTTCTTATCTCTCAATTTGTTTCTTTTGTAGAGTATTATCATAGTGATGACAATGACAGAAGTGATGATGAGGGGAAGGCTGTGTTCTCGGAGGATGAAGCCGTGTCTCATCATGGGCTCAGACGATCTCAGAGCGTCAAAATCACCCGCTCAAAAGTGCGAAGAGATGTAAGTCCATCAAAACATAATTGCACATCCAAGACTTAATAACTAAATATACATTACATTACGTAAAAAAAATACTAATAGCATTTTTTTAAAGCCACATTTTATATTATAAATATTCTATAAAAACGTTTTTGGGGTTTGTCCACAGTTTGAAAACAGCAGTTCAAAAAGATATTTCCTTTTTATTTGGAAATATAAAGGGCATTAATAATTGTATATCATCATAATCGCATTACAGTGACTGTTGTACCAAAAACATTTTTTTGTTCAAAGTAGTATTTCAGTTAACTTAAAACAACCTTTTAACATGAAATAATCAATATTTGGTCAAAAGTATTATTTTATTTATCAATTATGCCCTTTTTCCTCTTGCATTGCGTTTTGATGACACGCTTGTGGCACACTAAGAAGTCGCAACTTGCACAGACTGCTTTGCAAAATTGAAATATTTGCATGAATTTGATTTGGTTACTTTTACAGGTAAGAATATTATAGTAAAATGTAAATTATGCATGGTGGGAACACCCACTATTCATTCTTTAAATGCATTGTTTTACTATTGTAAGGTGACATCACTGATGAAAATTCGCTGTGACATTTTTACATCATTCATCAGATCATATTCTCTTCAGATTATAATTGATTATGGCTTGCCTCTTTATTATGGTATGCATGATTTAAAATATAGTAACAAATGCTTGTCATTCATTGGTCGCAGGCACGTTATGGATCTCTGAAGATCAAAGGGAGGAAAAGACCAGCGATTAATGCCATGACTTACTCCAGCATGGAGAACTGAGCTGACTACTGATGTGTGGGAAGATGTGTCCACTTTATCAGACAACCTCTGTGTTCATATTCTTCTCTTTTCATAAGGGCTATGGACTGTTTTCCATGAATATATACCAACAGATCTATTTATTTCTTCTACCAGCAAGTTTGTACATACAGTGAGTATCGTGAGCTTGAAGTGTATGGAATTTTATGGTTGTATTTGTAATGCATGGCTTTATTCATCTGAATTTGACATTCAGATGTCTTTGACTTCAGTATTTGTATTTAGAAATGTGTTCTTTTTGGATGTGGGTTTTTATATTTCTGGTTTTGTACATCTTTTGCTGCCTTTTAGATAATATGGTTTTAGTAGCTTTTACAATTGTAGTTTAGGTAATAATTCTGATTCTTCAAAAACTGACACTGATTTGTCATCATCAGACCAAAAGTCTCTAATCAGTACTGGAGAAAACACCAAAGAGAACAAATGGCAGTGTTGCGTTCATGTTGACTTTTTAGATGTTTAATGCAATTTTTAAATGTAAAAAAAAAAAAAAACTCTTTGTTATTGAGGGTAAGTGGATTTAAAGGAAAACCCTTTTGCACATTCTTTAAATCCTCATTTGAAATCCTTCACTAGTGGTCTCCATGCAGAACATTCTTAATCTGGGGGAAAGACCACACTAACATCTCTGGTAATTCTGTGCTGTTGTGTGGCTGGATGTGTCATTCAGAATGAATGCAAAAAATGATTAAAGCTGGAATATTTTAATGCAATTGTTGTCATTCATTTGTTATTGTTTTATAAAAAAATTATACCAAATTATATTTATTTTGCTGCTGAACAGTTGATGGATTAATGGATGAATACATATTAATGAATATTTGCACTTTTTAAGAGCAATATATAACATGTTTTTCTCAAAGAATTAGCATATTGTGGTAAAGTTCATTATTTTCCATAATGTAATGATACAATTTAAACTTTCATATATTTTAGATTCATTGCACACCAAATGAAATATTTCAGGTCTTTTATTGTTTTAATACTGATGATTTTGGCATACAGCTCATGAAAACCCAAAAATCAAAAAAAAAAATCATATTTCATATTTCATCCGACCAGTAAAAGAAAAGTGTTTTTAATACAAAAAAAGTCAACCTTCACATAATTATGTTCAGTTATGCACTCAATACTTGGTCGGGAATCCTTTTGCTGAAATGACTGCTTCAATGCGGCGTGGCATGGCGGCGATCAGCCTGTGGCACTGCTGAGGGGTTATGGAGGCCCAGGATGCTTCGATAGCGGCCTCAAGCTCATCCAGAGTGTTGGGTCTTGCGTCTCTCAACTTTCTCTTCACAATATCCCATATAGAGTTATAATATAATATATAGAGTTGGCAGGCCAATTAAGCACAGTAATACCATGGTCAGTAAACCATTTACCAGTGGTTTTGGCACTGTGAGCAGGTGCCAGGTCGTGCTGAAAAACGAAATCTTCATCTCCATAAAGCCTTTCAGCAGATGGAAGCATTAAGTGCTCCAAAATCTCCTGATAGCTAGCTGCATTGACCCTGCCCTTGAAAAAACACAGTGGACCAACACCAGCAGCTGACATGGCACCCCAGACCATCACTGACTGTGGGTACTTGACACTGGACTTCAGGCAATTTGGCATTTCCTTCTCCCCAGTCTTCCTCCAGACTCTGGCACCTTGATTTCCGAATGACATGCAAAATTTGCTTTCATCCGAAAAAGTACTTTGGACCACTGAGCAACAGTCCAGTGCTGCTTCTCTGTAGCCCAAAGTGGCTTGACCTGGGGAATGCGGCACCTGTAGCCCATTTCCTGCACACGCCTGTGCACGGTGGCTCTGGATGTTTCTACTCCAGACTCAGTCCACTGCTTCCGCAGGTCCCCCAAGGTCTGGAATCGGTCCTTCTCCACAATCTTCCTCAGGGTCCGGTCACCTCTTCTCGTTGTGCAGTGTTTTTTGCCACACTTTTTCCTTCCCACAGACTTCCCACTGAGGTGCCTTGATACAGCACTTCGGGAACAGCCTATTCATTCAGAAATTTCTTTCTGTGTCTTACCCTCTCGCTTGAGGGTGTCAATGATGGCCTTCTGGACAGGGTCGGGTCGGCAGTCTTACCCATGATTGCGGTTTTGAGTAATGAACCAGGCTGGGAGTTTTTAAAAGCCTCAGGAATCTTTTGCAGGTGTTTAATTAGAGTTAATTAGTTGATTTAGATGATTAGGTTAATAGCTCGTTTAGAGAACCTTTTCATGATAATTTAATTTTTTGATATGCTAATTTTGGGTTTTCATGAGCTGTATGCCAAAATCATCAGTATTAAAACAATAAAAGACCTGAAATATTTCAGTTGGTATGCAATGAATCTAAAATATATGAAAGTTTAATTTTTATCATTACATTATGGAAAATAATGAACTTTTATCACAATATGCTAATTTTTTTAGAAGGACCTGTGCATTTGATAGATGTGCTCAAAGGAAGAAACAGTGTAGAACTGGCGACAAGGTCATAGGTGGCCAAGGCTCATTGATGCACGTGAGGAGCGAAGGCTGGCCCGTGTGGTCCCAAACAAACAGATGAGTTACTGTGGGTCAAATTGCTCCAGAAGTTAATGCTGGTTCTGATAGAAAGGTGTCAGAATAAACAGTGCATCCCAGTTTGTTGCGTATTGGGCTGCATAGCCGCAGACCGGTCAGGGTGCCCATGCTGACTACTATCCACCGCCGAAAGCTTCAACAGTGGGCAAATGAGCATCAGAACTGGACCACAGAGCAGTGGAAGAAGGTGGCTTGGTCTGATGAATCACATTTTCTTTACATCGTGGATGGCCGGGTGTGTGGATGTGTGTCGCCATGTGTGAACACATGGCACCAGGATGCACTATGGGAAGAGCAGCGGGTGCAGTGCTTCGGGCAATGATCTGCTGGGAAACCTTTGGTCCTGCCATACATGTGGAGTTACGTTGACACGTACCACCTAACTGAACATTGTTGCAGACCGTATACCCTTTAATGAAAAACGGTATTCCCTGGTGGCTGTGGCCTCTTTCAGCAGGATAATGTGCCCTGCCACAAAGCAAAAATGGTTTGAGGAGCACAACGATGAGTTTGAGGTGTTGATTTGGCCTCCATATTCCCCAGATCTCAATCCAATCGAGCATCTGTGGGATGTGCTGAACAAACAAGTCGATCCATGGAAGGCACCACCTTGCAAATTACAGGACTTAAAGGATCTGACTGCTGCTAACATCTTGGAGCCAGATACTCTAGTGAAGTCCGTCCATGCCATGACAGGTCAGGGCTGTTTTGCCAGCAAAAGGGGGACCAACACAATATTAGGAAGGTGTTCATCATGTGATTGATTGGTGTAGATAGATGGATCACAACGGTAATACATACATACATTTATTTTAATTTGAAGTCTTAATCTTAAAAAAAGTTTCATTGGCGTGTTATGTAAATATAATTACCATTTCACACTGGTCCAATTCAAACACACATCATCTTGAATTACAAAAAACATTACAGTTTGGACAGTCTGCATAGTATCCAGCATGCATGTAAACTCAAAGATGGTTTAGATAATGCTGATTGATAACTTTTATTTTTCATGAATGTAATAAATGTGATGGGGTGTACAGATATTTGACTCCTATCATCCAGCACCACTGCATTAAGTTTGGGAGAGTGCTGTTCTTGTGGAAAGATTCGAGATCTCACAACTGTTAATGAAGTGTGTGGAGATCCAGAGCAGAACCTGAGCTTTGAGCTTCACTCAGTGGGAGACAGCAGAGGAGTGAAGCTGTCTGAAACTCTCAACAGACACACATCATTAAACTATAATGGGACGGCTTCTAACATTTATTTCAAGAAACATCTCTCGTGTACTTAATGTTTAATGTTCCTACGATTCCAGACTCTGATTTGATGTAATAAAATGCATAAAACAATAATCTGATTTCAAAGGGTAAACCTAAAAGGGTAAAATCTACTTGAGCTTGCTTGCATGCAATATAGATTGTAAATCCACAATGTAGATTGTTATTACGCGCATCATCCGCTAGAGGACAGACTTTGTTAAATTATGTTTAAAACGTTCCACGAATAGCAGCAAATCCAGTTAGTACGCAAAACAGTATTTTTGTAGTGAGAACTATGGATATGATACATAAACTAGTCTAACATACAATTGACCTACCGTGAAAGGTAGCAAGTTATAAACTCATTAAAGGGTGATTCTCTGCTCTAGCCAACAATTGAATAATTCATCAATATCATATTTGACAGTCACACAACATTGACAGTCATGAGAGCTCGAGTTTTCCCTCAAGAACAGCCCAACATTCGCCCTAAACTAATGTCAGTCGTGTAGGGGTAAATTTATTTTATAATTTGGTAATTAAAATTGTGTAGGCTACAACCTGTTTTCTCCGTTAAAATAAATGAAATAATTTACAGCAAACAAAATAAATAAATGTAACCTTCCAAATTTCCGAACTTAGGAAGTGACATAATTTTGTCTTTTTAATAACATTACATTAATCGTCAACCATTTATCCATGTTACCAGAGTCATTGCAAGTAAAATCAAATAAAGAAATCTGTAGTTTAGAGGAAATTAATGTGTCAGTAACTCCCCAGTTTAATAGAATTTTGATATTTAAATCCCCCATTCAAAATGCATGTTGAGACAGTAGTGAGGTTTGGCTGCATGTGCAGCTCTCAAATCAAACTATCATTATGGCTACCTACAGATAAGTTAAGAGCAGTCAAGAGCTTCGGGGTCAAATTTAGTAGAGTAATTTGACGCATTTTTACCTTTTTGGCTTACGTTTTGAGTGCTATACTTTTCACCAGTTAACAGCGGCTCTAGAGATGTCAAAATGTTGTCCATTACCCCATTTTTTCTTACTACGCTGCATTTGCACTGTGTTAGATGTCCACTACAGGGCGCTATAACAACATGTACTTGTATGCTTGCAGCTTACCTCAGTGTGACAGGTCTGTCTCTGTTCTGTCATCGTTTACACATACTCATATCGTTCTAAAGTAAATAATATGACTAACTTTCTTCTGTGGAACACAAAAGGTGAGTTTTTGAAGATTTTGCATCTTTCTGATATTTTGATTTTGAATATTCAAATATGCCGCTTGAAGACGCGCCTTTATTTCTCGTCGTCATTCAATCACATCGTGCTAATTCTGAACAGAGAATTAGTTCAGAAACTACAAGGGATTTTCACTGAACAACAGCTTTAATTTCAACCACACAAATCCATTATATGATTTCAGAAATTTCACGTGGACCACATTTGTGGTATTTTTTATTTTTATTTTTTTGGAACTTGACAGCCGCTGACTATGCTTATGATTTAGGAACTAAATTGTGATCTAATAGCTTAACGTTAACTGTAAAAAGCCTTCAATAAGTACTATTAAAAAGTGCTATAGTGACGATGTAACTTAGGCCTATTTTATTGTGGCTCACCATACCGGAAGCGAGCATCACCCTGGTTCCACTGACAAAAAATAAATAGGATTTTCCATTGGCTTTTGGATTATTGCAGAAAATAAACTCTATGGGTTTAAATTTTGATCATCATTATAATGAATGGACAAAATTCTTATGAATTTGAAGCCCAAATACAATTACCAGAAGTAAAAAGCTAAATGTGGCTGTAGAGCTTCAATGTCAGGTCAGCATCCAACAACAGTCTTTATTTAAAAACATTTAACTTGCTAATTTGGTTAGAGAGGTTTGCAAGGGAGCGATTATTAACACAACGTAGCTGTGAAAGCAGACTATTGAGTGGACTTGTTTTCCTGTTCGGGCTGATGATTTTTAATATCCCCGACATCATCTGTAGTCCCAGATGTAACTGCCTTTTACAAGACTAAAAATCACAAGGGGATATATGACTGATGTACTTTTTATAAAAACATGACTGTATTTTAGGCATTTAATCAAAAACTCATTCAAAAAGCTCAATGACTTGAGCCGGAAGTGCTTAAATCCGAACTAGGTTTTCAGGTTTTGGCCTATAAAAATATGTCATCCCTGCAGCACTGTATAAAGAACTGCTCACGTTCAAACCTTGACAGCAAACACCATTAAAGACACGTGAATGTTTTCCATGTGACCGAACGTCCCGGTCAGATTACATGAATAATCTTTTGTTTGTTTGTTTGTTTTCAATCAAAGCTGCTTATTTTCATACCGCATTCCTGAAATGCTTAATCGCGGCTCCAAACACATGTATGGAGTCAGGACGGCCTCCTCCGCCACGGCTGTCCCTCAGGGTTTGACCAGGATTTGACTTGACGATAGAGAGAGGTCAGGCAGCCCCTGCTGGCTCTTCATGTTCTGCTATGGATTCATACAGTGCGGCTCTTTAGAAAAAACCTTCTCCGTCATCTGAGGAATTGCGTGTGCCTATTTAGTCATAATCGTAACCTTATCATGCCTTATTGCACACTAATATCTTCACTTGTGTGTGGAGAGACATTATTGATTGCTGGCCTTGTGCAAACTTTGCTGGCATATCAGCTTTCAGCAAACCAACAACAGTTTAGTTTACCTCCCATTAGAAGTTATCTGAGGCGGAAGACGTACGCCACTCAGTTACACAAGACAAACAATGTGTGGCAAAAGTTTACGCTTTTTGCTGGGAATGGAGTTTGGACACGCAGAGGTCCGTGTGACGCTCATGCACACACACACACCAAAACAGAAGTTCATAAATGGGTTCAGGAAAAGGTCAGTCGCACACTTAACACACACTGCACCATTAACTAAATGTTTCCTTAATAGTTTGAATTATATGGTAGTTGTGTCCCCTTTTCCCCTACCCCCGCCCCATCGCTAATCCTCGTGACCCCTCAAAGGCCGCTCAGGTGGATGTGTGTGTGTGTGTGTGTGGTAGAGGGAGGGCAGAGAGGAGGAGCAATGTCTACACTGACCCATGGCTGAACTTTGCAGAGATTTCCTGTTGCTGCTGTAGACAGTGTGTTGTGCCGTGGAGAGGTGCAGATGGCACAATTTATCCTCCCGTTCCCTCGCTTTGAAACTCCATTAGTTTGCTCCAGATTATAAGATTTACTGTTATAATCACTCCCTGGTTTTGCACTTATTTGTTTGGGGTGAATATGTCAGTGCTGCAAAGTCAGGATATGTTGTTTTTTCCTGAAAAATTCATTTTAAATGTTGGTATATTAGTGTAAATGAATTAGTGCAAGATGATTTAAGGGGTGGATTTCATCATAATGTCCAGTTATATATAACATTATTTTTTGCAGAAAGAAATAAAGCATGTTTTATGCTCATATAACACACATGCACGCACACACACATTTGCTTGTATTTTTCCGTATTGTTAATGGTTATGCTGTAATGATTTTTCGATTCAAATCAAAATAAATGAAAGGCATTTCCTGTTGCGGTTGCGACAATTTAAATAATATATTTAAATATTTGGTAACACTTTAGTGTAGGTTAATTTCTCCCTATTGCTTATTAGCATTCATATTATTAGGATATTGGCTGTTTATTGGTACTTACAAAGCACATATTAATGTGTTATTCTGCGTTATCATATTAAGGGTTAGTTCACCCCAAAATGAAATTGATGTCATTAATGACTCACCCTAAAGTCGTTCCACACCCTTAAGACCTCTGTTCATCTTCAGACACAGTTTAAGATATTTTATATTTTGTCCGAGAGCGTATGGAAGTGTATGCACACTATACTGTCCATGTACAGAAAGGGAATAAAAACATCATCAAAGTAGTCCATATGTGACATCAGTTAGTTAACTAAATAAAGATTCAAATGGTTGTGAATCAGCTTATTGATTCATGATTCAACTGCTGAAATCACGTGACATCCGAATCATGACTCAATAAGCTCATTCGAAACCGTTTGAATCTTTATTTGAGGATTGAACACAAACAGGGAAGAGAAGACAACGCTGAATAAAGTCGTAGTTTTTGTGATTTTTGACCAAAATGTATTTTCGATGCTTCAAGAGATTCTAATTAACTAACTGATGTCACATATGGACTAATATGATGATGTTTTTGACTGAGGATGCTACTTTGATGATGCTCTCGGACTAAATATAAAATAGGTGATATAAAAAAAACTAATCTCCGAAGATGAACGGAGGTCTTATGGGTGTGGAACAAAATTAGGATGAGTCATTAATGACATCAATTTCATTTTTGGGTGAACTAACCCTTTTATCTATCCTAAACTTAACAAATACTTTATTAACTATTAATAAGCAGTAATTAAGAGTTTATTGAGACATAGTTAATAGTAAATTAAAGTGTGACCAAAGATTTTGAACACATTACAGTAATATGAATTAGAGGAATGTGATTGTGATGAAAATACTGCCAAATAATAATAAAAAAAGGATCATTAATTTTACTTTCTTTTTGCATTGTGACACAATTTTGTCCTAAATGACTGTGTTTGGATGTATTACTTTTTGTTTGTATTTTCAATGGTGAGTGTCAAATTCTTATTACTGTAAAGTAGTAATTAAAACAATAATTTTAAAACATGATTTTATTAGACAATACATTTTAAAATTAACAAATGCAATGATGATTTTTGTTCCAAATATATTTTTGTAATATAATTTTCCCACATTTCATTAGTGATATTTTTTGGCCTGAAATGTGCTTAATTGGTTGTGGAAAATTATTTTCTTTATGCAAAGTAAAATTTCATAATGCTATTTGTTTTGTTTTTGATGTGAAATATAACCTGGACATATTTCCATATTTCCGACAGGTTTTTGTCTTGAGAATTTGGGTTAAAAAGCATTTTAAAGCATTTGAAATGATAAAGGAGAAAAACCTGTGTTGCTTTTTTTCAAGCACGTCAGCCTATTCCTGGGGGTTGGCGGCACTGGAGCGTTATTGTGAATGAACATGCACTGGGGCAGGCCATGCAAAGTAGTTAGCGGGGACTAAGCAAACAGAGCTGCCCTTCAAAGTGAGAGGAAGCATCATAAATCCAGCCTGGCGACAGGAGACGTGTACCTCCTCAGCTCCTGCAAACTGCTGCTCCGCCTCGCCCATTCTCCATTCAAGCAGCCCAGCAGCAGCCTAAATAAAATCCCAGCAGGATTGAGCACAGGTGAAGGAGCCAAGCGCACCCTTCCTGATTCATTCACTTCCCATATTTGTGCTCTTTCATTTTCTCTGGGGTTCATTCCAGAGAAAGGATGATAGCCTTGCTTGTTCTGTGCTGAGAAGGATGCTGAGGTGGCAAATTGTTAGATGCTACACATCCCACAGCAAGCGTGAAATCTGGACTGGTTTTGTTGCTTAACGGGAGCAATCCACATCCAGCCAAATGGAGGCATTTTGCACACTTCCCCTTCTCATTCCCTCTGTCTAACACACATGCGCGCGCACACACACAGCTGTTCTGGGCCTGATGGCCACCAATAAACAAGAAAAGTTCACATTCCCAAAGGCGGCGGGGTCAGGACCTCAAAATAAAACAGACAAATCTGATTGTGGAATCAGCACGTGTTGCCAGGCCGGGGTTGGAGGGGGGTAAGGGTAAGTCGAGGACAGAGGCGAGAGAGAGAGAGAGAGAGAGAGAGAGAGAGAGGGCAATGCTCCTGCCCTCTGTGTTTGAGTTTATGAGAGCTTTCCTGTGATTGTCCCCTCGCCGACCTTGTGGCACTGTGCTGCTTCACCTGTGTTGTGGTTTCTCACATCTATACACTGCAGTACAGCAAGTGCTGATGTTCTGAGAGTGACCAGAGCATGTTTTCTTTTCCCATTAAAGGGATAGTTCACTCCAAAATTAAAATTACCCCACCGTCAAGCTATGTGTAGATATATGACAAGCATCTTTCAGACAAATACAACACTGTAAAAAAATATTTCAAAAATAAGTTACCTGGTTGCCTTAAAGGGTTAGTTCACCCAAAAATGAAATTGATGTCATTAATGACTCACCCTAATGCCGTTCCTCACGTCACATGTGTTCATCATGTCACGTGATTTCAGCAGTTTGGCAGTTTGACACGTGATCCAAACTGCTGAAATCACGTGACAATGGCGATCCGAATCATTGATCGATTCACTGATTCATAACCGTTTGAATCTTTATTTGAGGTTTGAAAACAAACGCGGAAGAGAAGATAATGCTGAATAAAGTCGTAGTTTTTGTTTTTTTTGGACCAAAATGTATTTTCAGTGCTTCAAGAGATTTTAATCAACCAACTGATGTCACATATGGACTACTTTGATGATGTTTTTATTAGCTTTCTGGACATGGACAGTATAGTGTGCATTGACTGCATATGCTCTCGAACTAAATCTAAAATATCTTAAACTGTGTTCTGAAGATGAACGGAGGTCTTACGGGTGTGGACCGACATAAGGTAGCATTTAGCACTTTGGGATTGTTTTTAACTATGAAAAGGGCTTTACAAATAAAATATATTATTATTATTAAGGTGAGTCATTGATGACATCAATTTCATTTTTGGGTGAACTAACCCTTTAAATTTTGAGTTCATTGAAATTAAAAATTTGAGTTAATACAATGAACATTTTTGAGAATCGACAACCTTTTAATCAAGTATTATTAAAAGATTTTGTAAGCATATTGGGTAATTGTGTGTGTTTTAATTGTGATGATGCAGTTAAACATGCCAAATTGTGCTATTTTCATGATTTATCACAATTTTTATGTGGTTCATATACAATAATATTTTTAGTTTCTATTTATTTAGATAGTTTCCTTCATTGTATCAACAACAAAAAATTATTTCAATAAACCCAAGATGTTAAGGCAACCAGGTTACTTACTTTTTTGAGTTAAACAAACAATATTTTTTTACAATATTTTAAAATATTTGTTTACATTTTATTAAAACGTATTTAATGTACAAAGAATGTGTAGCGCCTCCCGCAGTTCAAAACGCTACGCCCTGCGCCGTAAGTTGGCTCTTTCTTAAGTGGTGTTTTAATACAGCATGTGGTCTGGTGAAAGCTAGATATATGGAAATATGGGCTTTATTAACCCCCTGGAGCCATGTGGAGTACATTTACAATGGATGGATGCACTTTTTTGAGCTTCAAATTTAGGGCTCCCATTCAAAAAATTAACCTGAACATACTTTTCAATGCAGTTTCAGGCTGAAATGACCACTAGTGGTAGTAAAATAACTTATTTGCACAATTTCATTACCATAGTGCCTAATCTAAAAACGAATACGTGTTTGTATCACATAATCATTTACATATGTATGGGATTTCAGATTTCATTTTTGCTCGGTCACCTGGTACAGACTTGTGACATGGAGTACCCAGGTCCCATGAAACACAAGTTGCAACACTTGATAAAAGAACCTTATAGAAGCAAGCTAAAATGGCATAGTTGCTTCAGCAAATGCGTATTTTCTCTCACGTTTGCTTTTGTTCACACTGTTAGTTAGGTTTAGAGTAGGTTGTATGTTATTTTCAAATGTGATAAAGCATTAACCCTTTAGCCACTCTCTAGACATTTCATTTACAAACTGCACCAGTAACCAACATGCTAATATGTTGCAAGATTAATTTTTGAAATTTGAAATTTCACCACAGGCATGTTGAGATTGAGCTGCTAGAAATACTTCAAATGTCAGTCATGACACTTTGAAACTTAGTTTTCTTTGATGATCAAAAATATTTCAGCAGTTGTTCAACTTCTATACCGAAACTGTCTATATTTAATATAAATTACATCATTGTATTGTTTTTTTAATGGTCATCAATACATTGAACATATTTTGAATAAGGTGTTTAAATGATCTAAAATTCTTAATCTTTTTTCTACAAACAAATCCAATCGCTTTAATGCATTTATATGACACTTGCATAGTAAGAATAAGACCAAATTCTGAGTAATATTGGAATATTCTTTAGCATGTCCTTAGTGTCGTCCCACCACAGTAAGAGTCAACAACACTATTGGACACACTGGGAGGCGTGAGTGTGGGTTGTGCACTTACAGAATTAAGGGCTGTGGAAACATAACACGTCAGGGATGCATCTTTCCCCTCCACCTCCCGCTGAACTCCCTGCTCACTGGTTGACCTGATGTTATCAGTCGCTTTCACACTTGGTGTCGCTTCTGGTTGTAATTACACCGTGTAATGGAGCATCCTGTCAGCGTGTCTCAAACGCCGCTGGGCCCTTATCTCTCTGGCTAAGCATCTGCCGGGGCTCACGTGAAAGATCTGCCAGGACAGTTGTGCAGAGAGAGAGGCAGCCAGACAACTGCTGCTCTGAGTGTTGCCCATTTGACAGGTGGCGTTTTGCCCGCTTCTGCAGGTGCAATAATTTTTTTAAATTATTTAAATGAGAACATTAGCATGGGTATATTATGTACTAGCAACCAAATAAACCACAATGATAGGGTGTTCTAGGTGGTTGCCAGGGCATTGCTATGCTGAGTGATTGATACAATGTTGCTGTGCAGTTGTTAAGGAGTTCTGGGTATTTTCTAGGGCATTTGAACTACCGTATGTTTGGTTTCTTACTGGCCCAAGTCAAAAGAGCTCCCCTTCAAGTCTCTATTAGTTCCTAATCTTCAGATATGGCTCCGTTTTTGTGATCTGCTGTGCAAATATTGTAAGTCTAAAAAATTAAAAGCACACCTTTCCTCAATAAATTGAATGAAATGAGGTATTATTGTTCCCATGATCTCATGTTAGTAACATCAAGGATGAGATGACTTCAAACTGTGTTTAAAACACTAACCCTAATTATGGTTCTGTTTGCGTCTTCAACTAAGATTAGTTTTCCGTTCACAAGTGGGCAGTGCTAGCCTAGAAATCTAGACGCACCCTAGCGGCAGCAAATTTAATCTGCCCGCAAGTGTCGTCTAGGAACTCTCAATACCCTTCTGAGCTGTATTCCTCACAATCTGGACGGGACAATACCGTCGTGTATAGAATCGGCGGGCGGGGCCATAATGACGACGGCCGAGTTACGTTTGCATGCTTCTAGTAAACACAGAAACTGGCGAACGGCGGCGGTCTTTCGAATCAGCTTTGACCGCGACTCTGGAAGACTTGGAGTTAAGCTTTTCTCTGAGAAAAGAACAAAGAACGGCACTGAAGTCATTCTTAAAAAGGGAAGATGTGTTCAGAGTTTAGCCGACCGGTGAATGTTTAATCTATCAACAAACTCTGTTTCACCTTTGTTGCTCTGGTTGGTGTAGTGCTATCCTATCGCGTGCAGAGGGAGTTTGAAAGACAGCCGTTTATCCCGCCCCTCGGATTGAGCCCTGTCAATGGTGAGTTTCCAGACCAAACATCTTGATGTGGATCAGGCTAGGGCAGTGCTAAATAAAGGTGGAAATGTTTTGTGATCGGGTCACTGAAAACACACCAGCAACGTGACAGCATCGCATTTGTAGGGTAAACGCTCATCTGTCCTGAATACGTCTTGAGATATCGGGTCCTCTTTTGAATTTGGGTCTCCATTAGAACCCCAAGCGTTCCAATTGGCTTATTAGCTTGTAAGCTGAAAAGTATGCATGCACCATACTCACCGCTCCCTCGATTGTGATCTGGAGTGTGGCTAAATAAGAGCAGAGTGTCTCAACTAAATCTTGACACATTTGAAATGCTTGTCAATGACTGGTTAAAATGCATCTCAACCAGGGTTACTATAAAATATGAATTAATCCTATTACAACATGTCTCATTTTCATTTAGTTTAACTTGATGTACTAACACAACTTAAACTGAAATTAAAGTCAATAACTAACTATATAAACATATTAGAATTAAGTATATCTCAATAATAGTATCTCAATAGTATAGTACCTCAATGATACTAAAATAACTGATCGGATCTCTGAAAATGTATTTTAATACCATGAGGGAAGTGGGTCAATGTGCATTATTAATATATTAATTATTAATTAATTACTGTTGTTGACTTGGTGGCTTTATGTTATGGTAAGTTTTAGAGCTGGAACCAAAGATGCAGTTGCCACATTAAGTTCAATATGTCCCAGTTTAGACCTCTGAAATTCATTATAATGTAATTATCTTTTATGTATGAATGTTCAGTTCCCCCGTTTATTCAGCCAACTCAAATCAACACCTCGTCATTTGTGTTCAAAAACAAAGGATGCAGATGGTGCCTGTGTGTGGCTGGCTGCTACACTGCAACTGATGACGAATCTTACACTGATGAAGGCAGATATATGTTGATCTCACTCTCAAACACTGCATCAAAATTATTATTTTTTTAAAAACAAACTTAAAGTTCATACAAGTGGAATAGCACTTATGTTATGTTCATAACCGACCTCGTCAGTTTGTGTTTTTGTATAATTAATTTTTTGGACACCATTGTACAGTCTTCTTTTTTTCTTGACTATCACGTAAGCTGTCTTTTGAACTTAGGTTTCTTTCAAGAGCTGTTAATCAAGGCACCATCAAGGAAGGATTTTACAATCACTCGTGCAATCATCTCATCGTCTCTGCTGAATGGGTAGTTGTGAAACACAGCACTTCCCTGTTTAATTTGAGGTCGACGTGAGATGATTTCAGGCACATGGACAATTCCAGTGAACTCTTTGATGGGCAGCATTGGGTTCACCCACAGTTCAGGGTAATTCTGGGTGCAGAGACAACTCCCATTCAAGCCTTTATTTTGATCGGCTACCAATTAGCTTTGACACTGAGGTGCAGTCATTGCCGCTTGACTGGCTTGACTTGGGTCAGGGAAATGCCTCTCTTTGAAAGGTAAAACACAAAGCAATTGCAGATAACAGCTGATTCAGAGAAGATAACCTATTTAAACAGTCTCAAAACATTTCCAGGTTTCCTCTAAATGATATACAGCTAATTCGGGACATTTTTCAAACATTTTAACACTTTCCTTAGTAATTGAGCAATCAAAATGAATCCTTGGACTCCCATTCTTTCATATTATGGAAAGAGTATGAATATTTTTCGATTATAATCAATTTTATGAGTTAATATAGTATCCATAACATACGTCGTATTTATGTTATTTTATTAAGACCATATTAATACACAATTAAAAAAGGCAATAAAGGCTAAATATAAATGAGTATTATAGAGTACAATGGGGCTAAAAGCATGCCTTAAGAAAAATGTGTTTTTTTAATTATGTCTAAGTACTTTAGACATAAAAATCTAAAAATCTTTAGCAAAGTTTGCAGTATTTTCTGTTTATTTTGATTTATACATATTTCATTACTGTGAATAGTTAATATTATATAATTCATTAAATAAAAATTAAAATATGTTAAGATAAAAACATTTTTAAAATACAGAAACAATTTTTAACAAAGAATCTGAAAGCACGTAATGAGATTCCATTATACTTTAATTCAGTTTTACAGTAGTAACAACTAAATATATTTGTATTATAGTTATCATATTTTTATTATGAATATGATTATTATCTCTTTATGATATCTACCATCTGAATAAATATGTGATATCCGTGCAGAAATAAATAAATAAAATAAAATAAACTATGTCATATCAACAAATGTTTAAGTCAGTTTATTATGATATTAAATATGCCTTTTACCCCCAAAAATTATTCCGTTATTGAAAAACTGTTGCTTTAATTTCCTTAACGTAACTGAAAATTATAAACAAATCCTTTGTCTCAAAAGGTATTCAATAATTTTAGTGATTCTCATTTGCTACGTAAATCTACAACATAAAAATACAAATAAAACTAACTATGAGAACAAATTAGCACAGAATCAACTTTTTAGAAGCATAATTACAAAAACATACATTGAATAGCACTAAATCCTAACAATTGTATTTGCAATATGATTTTAAAAGGTTTGTTATTCATTCTCTATATTAAGATGATACTCAACCCCCTTAGTGCACCCTTTATTTGGTTTGGAAGGTCTGTGCACGGCCCTGCACAGGTGAAAATAATGGAGCCATTATGTCCACAAAGAAAGCTAAACTGAAAAGATGTACAGGAAACAAAGACACATAAAGAAAAACACAATAAAACTAAACATAATTCCAGACACAACTCCTCCCACAAGGCATCGTGGCGTGCTCTTTAGTCCAAAAATGGAGGGAGGTTGCTTTGGAGGAGAATGAGGGGCTGGTGAAGGGCAGGAAACAGAAGGAGCTGGCAGAAGGGAATACAACGGCGGAGCTGACGGAGTCTGATGATCTCTTGGATAGAGCCCGGGGGCCAGTCAGAGGTGGAGCTGGACAAGGTAGAGACCCCGATGACACCATATGGATGTCGAACCGGGTGACATTGCGGGACCGGAAGTCTAAGGCGGTGATGCCAGTTTGAGAGACCGAGCTGAAGAAAGGGGCCTGGCAGAATGGAGTGACATTGGAGGGAGTGAGGACCAAGGTGTAGCTGGAGGGAATAAGGAACCTGGTGGAAACTAAGGGGTGGAGGGCCTGAGGTGCAGCCGGAGGCCTGGAAATCAGCGGTGGAACCAGGATGACAAAAGTCTAAGAACCGGATGGAGAAGGGGACCTGGTGGAGCCTGAGTGATTTTGGTCCACAACAGAGCTGAGGGATCGCAGAGCCAATGGGGAGTCGAAAGGATGACAGGGAGAGGTGGAGTCATGGGTCCTGGAGGCCCAAGTTGCAGCCAGGGGATGCGACTAGCAGAGCCGAGCTGGTGGAGAGGAGGCCCAAAGTGGAATCAGAGGGCTGGAGGGAGCCAAAAGCGAGGATGGAGCCATTGAACTGAGATTCACCATCAACAATGTGGCTCTAGCATGTGGTCCGTATGGGGTGTTGACTCTGTTTCCGTTGTAGGCTTGGGCTTCAAAATCAGGTCCATGGTGGAAGATGACTGATGCCATCAGGGACACTCTGGGCTGGGACGATGAGTCTTGTCTGGAGCAGACAGAGATGGCTGCTGGTGATAGAGAATGTGCCAGGGAGTTGTATTGCAATTTTACAGTTGTAATATAAAATATAACAATTATTATTATCATTATAAAATTACAAATATTACAATCTTATTTTGTTTTTATTTTGTAATTATTATGCATTTTTTATTTTGCAGTCCTACTAAATCCATAATTAGATATATCAATATATTAAATGTGACAGAAAAAAATGACATTTCCTGCAGGGAAATTTTTTCAGCACATTTTTAATGATTTTAAGCGCCCATATTTGTGTCGATTCTGGAACGTGCACAAAGGCTCCAGAGGACAGCTGTGATGGTGACATGGCTGATCTACCACAGGGTGAGACTGTTCCAGTGCTCACCGTGATTGTTATAAACCTCTGAACTCTTTCTCTCTCTGATTGACTAGTCGATAAATAAAAGCGTAATAGGGTCACATGCAGTGTGTGGTTAAAACACATTCCTAGTGAATCTTGGCTGAACCCAGATCTGCTGTTCGTGGTTCCAGCCGCAGTAAAACAGAGCTTCTCTGCTGGTGACAGATGGAGAGGGATGGAGGTCTCGGCAACAGCTCAAGGTGAATCGGAGGGCAGGCCGGTGAAAAACCCAGTGCCCAAAGTGAGCACGGAGAAAAAGATACCTCACTGCTATCGACGGTACACCTCGGCTTCTCTTGGTGTCGTGTAAGGATGAGACCCGGCTCTCCTGTCCTTTAACCCCCTCTTTTTCTTTCTCACTCCCACAAAGGAGACGAGATAATCCTTTGATGGTGACAATGAAAGATGGCTGATGCTAAGGAAAACACTCGGCTATGATTGATCATTTGATGCATGGCCTCAACAAAAGTGAAAATGGATGATAAATGTACCAGCAAGCACACGGGGGTAGGAGGTCTGAGGTCTGCCAGCCTGAGGATCATTAAACATCTTCAGAGACAAATGCATATGCCATTAATATGAGAAATACCTGATGAGGAACTGTTAGATTATTGGAAATGTAATACACACTAGCATAGATATTCTCACACAAGTGTATGTAAAGACATTTTCACCCTTAAACACTCTTGAGTGTCGAAATATTTTAAAAGAGAAATGTAATATTTTGTTGATTTATTGTACTGTCATAGTACTGTCTTCTGCGTTCACAAAAGGGCCACAAAATCCAATTAACAACTGATGAATTGAACCAGGTACCCATCCTTTTTTTCTCTTTCGGTTGTCAGTTACACTCAGATGTATGTCCCAATACAGAAGAAAAGATCTGTCGCTACTTTTGTTTCATCATGACTTTAAGCACCGTTGAGCTTAAAGTAGAGATTATTGTTGACTGTGGGAGTGTTCGTGAAACCTTGAAAACAATTATTTTGCAGTTTGTTTATGCTGGTGGTGCAGAAATTACACACGTCACCTTAAATTTCTTGCTTAGAACTTGCCTAAGTCATTGCTAGCTCAAATACTCTAATGAGGGCGACAAACACATACCCCTTTCCACCAAGGCAGAGCTGGTGCTGGTTTGAAGCCAGAGCCTAGTTTAAAATCGGTTCTTTGTCTTTCCACACCCAAAGCACCAGCTCGGAGCACCAAAAAATACCACCAAAACATTGGGCTAAAAGTAAGAATTGCTTGCGTGAGCGGCTGGGGACGGTGACCAAAAAGACGAACACTAACTTGAGATCCGCCATTTTTTAAATAGCAGCTAATTGAGCTGCTCGATTGTACTCTCCGGCTATACAAATTACGGCGAGCTGCACGAATGCTTGGATTTGCTGTGTTTTGATGCCGATGTAGGATCGTAAAGCCATGAGCATCAATACTAACACAATGTTCGCCATTGTCGATGGAAGGCTTGTTCGAGATGCATCGGCACTGTGCAGACCGATCGCCGTATGACATCAAAGTACAGCGATCATATGACTTCGCTCATGCGGTATTTTGATATAATACGCGGATCGGTCTCTGCAGCGCCAATGCATCTCGAACAAGTCTGGCGTGTTTGTATTTCCCGCTGCCTCGCTAACGTTAGTGAGAAAGATGAGACATATACAGTGACGTAAGATCTGACTTTGTGGTGGCTCTCTAGCCTGTGGAAAGACAAATCGGTTCCTTGTCAGTCAAACCAACTCTGAACTAACACTGGCACTGAACCAGCACCTGGTTAATTTTGGTGAAAAATGGGTAACAGAAGTACTTTATGCTTTGAGGAATGATCCGATCATGATAGTGCTCTGTGAACTGGACCTCACAAAAAAAATGTAATTTGGCAACAAACAAAAAATTGGTGAAAAGAAGGGCCCAGTATTTTGACTTGGCTTATTTTTTTTGTTATTAATGGGTATAAATCATGCAATATGAGGCCGTTACAAAGGGATTATCATGACGAGTCACATAACGTATTATAACCATCACATTAATTTTCATATTCAGTCAAGCTCGCATCAGCTGACTGTCAGCTGATCATGACGACTACCTATTGGAATACGACGTCTATCACAGCACACACAAATAGCTCCTCAGTACTATCAGCAGCTGTCGCGTTTCTCCAGAGCAGGGAGTTCTTGCCCAGAACAGGACCATACCGGCAATCCAAACTATATGCTAATAGTAAATCAATCTTTGACGATAGTGGTCCTGACAGAACTACATTTTATGAAAACAATTCAACAAAGGCATCAGTAAACTATTATAAAAAATGTATTATGTGATTCTGAAAACAAAAACATAGGCTTTCCTGTTGCTCAACCAGTAGAGCGTGGCGCTAGCAATGCCAAGGTCATACGTTTGATTCCCAGGGAAAGCAAGAACTGACAATAATGTAAAAATGTGTACCTTGAATGCAGTATAAGTCGCTTTGGATAGAACCTTCTGCCAAATGCATAAATGTAAAGTGTAAAGTTGAATCGAAAAGAAAGTCAAAAATCAGACAGAAAACATCTAATTAGACATGTCTGTAGACATTTGTGTTCATAATGATTCAACCCCCAAAAGTCAAATTTTGTGCAGAATATTTTATTCTTTATAACCTACCTCCAACAAACGCTGCCTGTAAGTGCTTAGAATCTTCTGTCACCTCTCTATCTTGGCCAGCATTCTTCACTTGAAAAAGCTTCCTGATAATCTTTGGTTTTCATGTTACTACTGCTTTCTTCAAATTCCTCAAATGTTTTCAATGAGACTGTACAGGCACTCAAGAACGTTCTTCGACTGATCTCTGAACAAAGCTTAAGTAGATTTGGATGTATACTTTGGTACAGCTGTCCTTCAGGAACGTCCAGTGATGATCAAGCTTCAGTCTCAGCACCGAAGGCATCACCATCTTTGCCAAAATGGCTTGATACTTCAAAGAATTCATGATGTCCTTCAAAAAGTCAAGATTCTCATTTCCTGCAACAGCAAAGCACCCCATAAACAAGACCAGATGGTGTTCTTCTGCTCATAAGCTTTGCCTTTTTTGTACCAGACATACCACTGATCCATGGGTCCAAAAAGTTCTAGTGTGGACACATCACTCCATAAAACATTCTTCCAGAACTCCACAGGTCTATCTAAATTAAATCGGAATAAATTCACTTTCTTTTGTGTTCTTTTTGCAAGTGGCATTTGGCAAGATGTCCCAACATGAATGCCATGCTTGTCCAGTGTTCTTCCTGTACTCTGCATTGAAATGTTTCTTCTTTCATCAGTAACTTGAGAGTTTTTCTTGAAGCATTTAATTCCCCTTAATGATATTGTGCTTTTTATTCAAAACCAACGTTTTCTTGTAAAAAAACATTTTAAACATATGAATGAGGCTGCCAGCTGAGTCTCTAGGAACTTTTACTGGTTTGGAAATCTTCTTGTAGCTAGACTTTCTAATGAAATGTAAAAACTTGTTCTCTACAGCTTTTGTGAGAACTCTTTTGATTTGGCTGTGTTTGCTATTCAACTTTAGCACATGCATGGGCTAAATGTATGTATGTGTAACAGCACAAGCTAATTCAGTTTTGTTATATTTATAAAAAGGCTTGAACACAATACCATACCATACAAATAAGGGCCTTAAAAACAGCAGCGTTAAATAGGGGTTTAAAATAATTATAAAAAATAGTTGTATTACAAAAAATCCTGTAATTCAAAAGCATTACATAATATATTGACATTACACTTTTAAAAATGCTAGGTAAAAATAACCCAAGTTGGGTTGAAAATGGACAAACCCAGAAATTGGGTTGTTTGAACCCAGTAAATGGACCCATTCAAATTCCAATTTCTGGGTTTGTCCATTTACAACCCAACTTGGGTTGTTTGAACCCAGCATTTTTAGAGTGTAGCACCTTTAATTTGCCACTTAACTGTTATAGGTGCCTTTTTTAAACTTTGTATCTATATACCTATATTTGCAAATTATTACAGTCTCTGGGGGTTAAGTAATTTAAATTGCAACTATAGATAGATAGATAGATAGATAGATAGATAGATAGATAGATAGATAGATAGATAGATAGATAGATAGATAGATAGATAGATAGATAGATAGATAGATAGATAGATAGATATTATTTGTACAATTAGATTAAGATTGTATAATTATTAAATATTTTAAATAGTTAAATGTATAATTAAATTTAAATATATAGTAATATATTTTATATAAATTAAAATGGATGTATTATGTACGGTATATGGTATGGTACGGTATTTTTTATTTTATTTGCATAATTATGTTCATAATTATATTTGGTTAAATATATAATTACTTTTAAAATAAATAATATATTTTTTATAAAATGACATGCATGTATTATATACAGTATATGAAAGTATATTTTCACAGTTGTATTAATCATTTATATTAATTATTTAAATGTAATGTATATATAGTTCAAAATATATTCAGTTTAATTATATAATAATATATTTTACATTGATGTATTATATACCGTATATGAAAGTATGCTAATTGTTATTTTATTTATTTTTTATTTGCATGAGTATATAATGTCATCATACTCAAACAAACATTATGTTTTGTGTTTGAAGACATTCCAAATGAACAAGCTTCTACATATCGTGAACACTGCATAGAGACTGTGAATCGGAATGTGGCTATAGAAAATTAATGCATGTGAAATGGACGCCATTTAATTTGAGATCAAATATGACGACCGAAACGTTCTGGTCCACGATCTACTGTTTAAAGAGGTGACAGTTTAGCATAGAAAAAATAAAGTACAAATGATCTGCGGGTTGTGGTCACAATGAGGCAATCATTGACATGGCATTTGTGAGCTGTCTGAAACTGTGCCACAGAATCTGTATCTGCCCCAGCACTTCCCCGAGGTGGACTGTAGTTAACCCCTGACCACGGCTCCTTTCACTCCTTGTTCTGACAAATCAGGGCCTATAAAGTTGAGTATGAAAGCCGATTTATGGAGGAGCACCTCTTTGATTGCACCACCTAAATAGTCCCCGAGGCTCCTGAAGATCTGAGGACGGCGTCTCACACCACGTTCAGAGCATCATTACGACGTCAGCGTGTATCAGACTGCTTTGACGCAGGCATAAAATGCAAACGAACTCAGTTCAAAGAAACGGGGACCCGTCGTGATAATGTGTCTCCGCTTTTCAAGGGCAGGTGAGGTGTCACGTGACATAATGCATCCCTAACTGAAAGTGTGAAATGCGGCTTCGCAGCTTGCTACTGTAGACCTAATGCCAGTCACAAGCAAGATAAGAGAGGGTCAGGTGGGAGGGTCAGACTGGATGACTAGACTCATACCGTCACCTCTCTTATTCCTTTGTGTTCTTCTGCCCCCAGCTCTGGTTCAACCTGGAGGGCCCCAGGACAATTCACATCTCCAGGTCTGACAGGAAACAAGGGCCGTGGTGCACAATGCAAGTCCCGTAGACACTTTGACTCCAGCTTAATGACGGCACTTAGCAGGTACCTCTTCAGACGGCCCTGTGCCAAGTGCCGTAAACGACACTCTTTTCATACAGAGGCATTCCTCCATTTATACCACTTTTCCAGCCATTTCTCTTTGCATTAGCTGTAACACATATGACCTGAGAAGAAACACTATTTCCTATTTTAAAGGTACCCTAAACTGTATCTTCCCTTGGCTTGTGAAAAATAAAATACACTTTAGCCTACTTTAAAAAAGAGTATTATTATAAGTGCAAACTGAATGTTTTATTTTTTGACACGTAATTCCATGTTAATTACAATTAAATGAAAATGCATTATAGTTAAAATTCATATTAAAAGCAAGTAGTTGAATTTAAGAGTGTTTTTGACCCACTTTATATGTAAATTCATATTATGGTCTTTACTAGCCTAATAAGCCAGACCCACATCAAGATGTTTGGTCTGGAAACTCACCATTGACAGGGCTCAATCCGAGGAGCGGGATAAACGGTTGTCTTTTAAACTCCCTCTGCACGCGATAGGATAGCGCTACAACCAACCAGAGCAATGTGAAGCGGATCTAGACTATAGATTAAACATTCGCTATATCGGGTCGGCAAAACGGCAAAAAAAAGAAAAAAAAATCTTCCCTTTTTAAGAATGACATCAGTGCCGTTCTTTGTTCCTTTCTCAGAGAAAAGCTCCAAGTCTTCCAGAGATTTCAAAGCTCTTTCAAAGATCAGTCAAAGCTGATTCAAGACCGCCATTCTCCAGTTTCTGTGTTTACTAGTAGCACGCAACCACAACTCTGCCGTCACTATGTTAAGCCCCGCCCACCGACTCTATACACGATGTGATTGGCCCGACCAGAGTTTGGCTTTTAAAGCTCAGACGTGTATTGAGAGTTGCTAAACGATACTCGCGGCATATTAGATTTGCTGCCGCTAGGGTGTATCTAGAAGATTTCTAGGCTAATTACTTACTGTCCGTCTTTGAAATATGTTAAAAATGTTCTGCTAAATTTACAGACAAGCATTTAGGGTAAACTGAAGTATACTTTAATAAAATTTCTGTTGAAATGTGTATGTCATGTATTTAAATCTGTTTTAATTAGCCTACACATTAGTAATGATGAGGTTGTAGATTAGTATAAATAAAATATTTGTATTTTAAATGCAATATTAAATTATACACATACAATAAATACAATCAAATACTTTGTGATTTAGTCATCACATCAAAATGATCATGCTTATTTAAAACCATGGCAATAGATGATTAAATCATGATTTAATATGTACATTAAAGTTAAACTTTGACATTATTACAAAGTGCACTTTTTATTTCTTTTAGTACTTAAGTGTGATAAAATCAGTCATGAATATATATACTCTCTTCAAGTACATTTAAGTGACCTTTTATTTCATGAATATTATACTATCTACAAGTACAGCGCTTTTAAAAATATGGTTTTGAAATTTGAAGTACACTACAAATACACTCTTTTTTGTTAAGGGTGCATATACTTTTAGGTGCCAAAATGCACCTTATATAGGGGTAGACAAAGTTTACACTTTAAGGGGCCCCAGTGACAAGATGTTGTACATCTAAAAGTACAGCAAAGGCTCATAACTGCCTAGCAAAGGCTCTAAAACCCACACGTTTAGCACCAGATTTTCAATAATGTTTAAAATGTTTAAAAAGGAGTTTAAAAAAGCACAAAAAGTTACCATTGGTCTGCACGCACAGTGTTTTGTACATGATGAAGCAATAGAAAGGTGAGACACTGGACTTGAGGAGTGCTAAATCACGCTATGGCTTGAGAGGATGAAGCATTGCTCTTTAATAGGCAATAAATAAGAATTAGCATCAGTGGGGTTATGTTCAGGTCAGGAGGGGTCTGAGCAGGGCTGTGGAGTTCACTGATAGACACTCTGGCCCTGACTGGATTCCCAGCTGTGAGCGCCAGCGGCCCTCATCTGTCCCTGTCTGTCTCAGCATGAGCCACCACACCTACCACACTCACGCTACCTCCAACATCCACACCGTTCAGACCGCCCCCTGCAGTCGCCACGCTTGCTTTTTTATTGCTAAATTATTCTTCCGTTGCATTGCAGATAAGGATAACTAGATATTAGAAAGAAAAGACCACTGGAATTCATTATGCAGATTTGATGATGACATATTTGCTGTTATTGCAAATACTTTAGATAGTAAAGGAGAATAAACAGGAGAATAAACCTATGGATTCAAATTATGATCCAAGCTATTCAACTAAATATACAAATAAAATTAATTAATTAGGTCTTATTTAATTCTATAAACTATAATACTGATCTGCCAACATTGTCGCTATATGATAATTTAAAATAAGCTGATAACATCACTGTTTTCTCCAGAACAGTGTAGATTTGGCTTTTGGCTTTTTTGATTTGGCTGTTTTCCTGTACAGCCAAATCAAATTTTGTTGCAATATTGTCCTGTTTAACACTGTGAAGCTGCTTTAAAGCAATCGTCATTGTAAAAGCGCTATATAAATAAAGTTGATTAATTGATTGACATCTTTGCTGTTGATGCAGAAATGTAGAACACTGTAAACTGATTTCAGCAGTTTGGCAGTTTGACACGCGATCTGAACTGCTGAAATCACGTGACATTGGCGATCCGAATCATTGAGCAATTCACTGATTCATAACTCGTTTGAATCTTTATTTGAGGAACACGGAAGAGAAGAAAATGCTGAATAATGTCGTAGTTTTTGTTATTTTTGGACCAAAGTGTATTTTTGATGCTTCAAGAGATTCTAATTAACTAACTGATGTCACATATGGACTACTTTAAATATTTTTTTTATTAGCTTTCTGGACATGGACAGTATAGTGTGCATTGACTGCATATGCTCTGGGACTAAAATATAAAATATCTTAAACTGTGTTCCGATGATGAACGAAGGTCTTACGGGTGTTGAACGACATTAGGGTGAGTCATTAAAGGTCCCCTTCTTCGCGTGTTTTTGAAGCTTTGATTGTGTTTACAGTGTGAAATATAACATGAGTTCATGTTTCGCGTGTAAAAAAACAGTATTTTTCACACAATTTACTTATCTGTACAGCGCTGTTTCCTCTGTCCTAAAAACGGCCTGATGATTTCCTTGTTCTATGAAGTCCCTCCTTCAGAAACACGTAATGAGTTCTGATTGGGCCAGCGCTTCCCGTGTTGTGATTGGACAGCAGCTTAGCGCACGTTGCCCGGAAAGGTCCCGCCTCTTACCATAACGGAGAGACGCACACGCTCAATGTGTGCTCTTCTCCACATGGGAGAGCAACAAGACCACACCCCCTTTTTTGCGTGTTCTTGTGGGCGGAGGGTTAAGGCGGGCGTACACGGTGCGATTTTTGCTGTCGTACGAACTCGCAGACGATTTTTTTTTCTCGGGAGAAATCGCGTGGACATCGTGGATGCTCGTATGGTCGCGGCTCGCACCGTGTGAGAGGAAATACGAGACGAGCCGAGCACGTTAAGAGCACCTCCCGACCTTACGATAATTTTTAAACATGTTTAAAAAGTTCGGGGAGTCGGC